>NW_026249806.1:0-111617 GCF_019703515.2 Myxocyprinus asiaticus
TTTTAATTCAGAAAGATGTTTGGAGTCGTTTTTCATCAGAATTCACTTATTCACTGACACAAGACATTTCAATATTACAAATAGTCTGCAGCTAAACATTGCAATTGGAAGTCGAAATTGGTCGTTGCAGCATGTTTGCATTCACTCTGAGATCTATACAATCATTATAATAGAGGATTCTTAATGTCAGTACAGATATGTGCAAGTTTCAAACATCGCTCAAGTGCACAAAAGGAAATTTTAAGTTCAGAAAGATGTTTGGAGTCGTTTTTCATCAGAATTCACTGAAACAAGACATTTCAATATTGCATATAGTCTGCAGCTAAGCATTGCAAAAGGAAGTGAAAATGAGTCTTTGCAGCATGTATGCGTGCACTATGAGATCTAAACAATCATTTTAATGGAGGATTCTTAATGTCAGCACAGAACTGTGCAAATTTCATACATCGCTCAAAAGCACAAAAGGAAATTTTAAGTTCAGAAAGATGTTTGGAGTCGATTTTCATCAGAATTCACATCCTTTCACTGAAACAAGATATTTCACTAATGTCATTAAAAGGCAGCTATGCATTGCAAAAGGAAGTGAAAATGAGTCTTTGCAGCATGTTTGCGTGCACTATGATATCTAAACAATCATTTTAATGGAGGATTCTTAATAGCACAGAACTGTGCAAATTTCAAATATAGCTCAAAAGCAAATTTTAATTCAGAATGATGTTTGGAGTCGATTTTCATCAGAATTCACATCCTTTCACTGAAACAAGATATTTCACTAGTCATAAAAAGGCAGCTATGCATTGCAAAAGGAAGTGAAAATGAGTCTTTGCAGCATGTATGCGTGCACTATGAGATCTAAACAATCATTTTAATGGAGGATTCTTAATGTCAGCACAGAACTGTGCAAATTTCAAACATCGCTCATAAGCACAAAAGGAAATTTTCAGTTCAGAAAGATGTTTGGAGTCGTTTTTCATCAGAATTCACTGAAACAAGACATTTCAATATTGCATATAGTTTGCACCTAAGCATTGCAAAAGGAAGTCAAAATGAGTCTTTGCAGCATGTTTGCGTGCACTATGAGATCTAAACAATCATTTAAATGGAGGATTCTTAATGTCAGTACAGAACTATACAAAATTCAAATATAGCTCAAAATCACAAAAGCAAATTTTAATTCAGAATGATGTTTGGAGTCGATTTTCATCAGAATTCACATCCTTTCACTGAAACAAGATATTTCACTAATGTCATTAAAAGGCAGCTATGCATTGCAAAAGGAAGTGAAAATGAGACTTTGCAGCATGTTTGCATGCACTCTGAGAACTAAACAATCATTATAATAGAGGGATTCTTAATGTCAGTACAGAACTATACAAAAATCAAATATAGCTCAAAATCACAAAAGCAAATTTTAATTCAGAATGATGTTTGGAGTCGATTTTCATCAGAATTCACATCCTTTCACTGAAACAAGATATTTCACTAGTCATAAAAAGGCAGCTATGCATTGCAAAAGGAAGTGAAAATGAGTCTTTGCAGCATGTATGCGTGCACTATGAGATCTAAACAATCATTTTAATGGAGGATTCTTAATGTCAGCACAGAACTGTGCAAATTTCAAACATCGCTCAAAAGCACAAAAGGAAATTTTAAGTTCAGAAAGATGTTTGGAGTCGTTTTTCATCAGAATTCACTGATACAAGACATTTCAATATTGCATATAATCTGCAGCTAAGCATTGCAAAAGGAAGTCAAAATGAGTCTTTGCAGCATGTTTGCATGCACGCTGAGATCTAAACAATCATTATAATAAGGGATTCTTAATGTCAGTACAGAACTATACAAAAATAAAATATAGCTCAAAATCACAAAAGCAAATTTTAATTCAGAATGATGTTTGGAATCGATTTTCATCAGAATTCACATCCTTTCACTGAAACAAGATATTTCACTAGTCATAAAAAGGCAGCTATGCATTGCAAATGGAAGTGAAAATGAGTCTTTGCAGCATGTATGCGTGCACTCTGAGATCTAAACAATCAATTTAATGGAGGAATCAGAATGTCAGTACAGAACTATACAAAATTCAAATATAGCTCAAAATCACAAAAGCAAATTTTAATTCAGAATGATGTTTGGAGTCGATTTTCATCAGAATTCACATCCTTTCACTGAAACAAGATATTTCACTAGTCATAAAAAGGCAGCTATGCATTGCAAAAGGAAGTGAAAATGAGTCTTTGCAGCATGTATGCGTGCACTATGAGATCTAAACAATCATTTTAATGGAGGATTCTTAATGTCAGCACAGAACTGTGCAAATTTCAAACATCGCTCAAAAGCACAAAAGGAAATTTTAAGTTCAGAAAGATGTTTGGAGTCGATTTTCATCAGAATTCACATCCTTTCACTGAAACAAGATATTTCACTAATGTCATTAAAAGGCAGCTATGCATTGCAAAAGGAAGTGAAAATGAGTCTTTGCAGCATGTTTGCGTGCACTATGATATCTAAACAATCATTTTAATGGAGGATTCTTAATAGCACAGAACTGTGCAAATTTCAAATATAGCTCAAAAGCAAATTTTAATTCAGAATGATGTTTGGAGTCGATTTTCATCAGAATTCACATCCTTTCACTGAAACAAGATATTTCACTAATGTCATAAAAAGGCAGCTATGCATTGCAAAAGGAAGTGAAAATGAGTCTTTGCAGCATGTATGCGTGCACTATGAGATCAAAACAATCATTTTAATGGAGGATTCTTAATGTCAGCACAGAACTGTGCAAATTTCAAATATAGCTCAAAACCAAATTTTAATTCAGAATGATGTTTGGAGTCGATTTTCATCAGAATTCACATCCTTTCACTGAAACAAGATATTTCACTAATGTCATAAAAAGGCAGCTATGCATTGCAAAAGGAAGTGAAAATCAGTCTTTGCAGCATGTATGCATGCACTATGAGATCAAAACAATCATTTTAATGGAGGATTCTTAATGTCAGCACAGAACTGTGCAAATTTCAAACATCGATCAAAAGCACAAAAGGAAATTTTAAGTTCAGAAAGATGTTTGGAGTCGTTTTTCATCAGAATTCACTGAAACAAGACATTTCAATATTGCATATAGTCTGCAGCTAAGCATTGCAAAAGGAAGTCAAAATGAGTCTTTGCAGCATGTTTGCGTGCACTATGAGATCTAAACAATCATTTAAATGGAGGATTCTTAATGTCAGTACAGAACTATACAAAATTCAAATATAGCTCAAAATCACAAAAGCAAATTTTAATTCAGAATGATGTTTGGAGTCGATTTTCATCAGAATTCACATCCTTTCACTGAAACAAGATATTTCACTAGTCATAAAAAGGCAGCTATGCATTGCAAAAGGAAGTGAAAATGAGTCTTTGCAGCATGTATGCGTGCACTATGATATCTAAACAATCATTTTAATGGAGGATTCTTAATAGCACAGAACTGTGCAAATTTCAAATATAGCTCAAAAGCAAATTTTAATTCAGAATGATGTTTGGAGTCGATTTTCATCAGAATTCACATCCTTTCACTGAAACAAGATATTTCACTAGTCATAAAAAGGCAGCTATGCATTGCAAAAGGAAGTGAAAATGAGTCTTTGCAGCATGTATGCGTGCACTATGAGATCAAAACAATCATTTTAATGGAGGATTCTTAATGTCAGCACAGAACTGTGCAAATTTCAAACATCGCTCATAAGCACAAAAGGAAATTTTCAGTTCAGAAAGATGTTTGGAGTCGTTTTTCATCAGAATTCACTGAAACAAGACATTTCAATATTGCATATAGTTTGCACCTAAGCATTGCAAAAGGAAGTCAAAATGAGTCTTTGCAGCATGTTTGCGTGCACTATGAGATCTAAACAATCATTTAAATGGAGGATTCTTAATGTCAGTACAGAACTATACAAAATTCAAATATAGCTCAAAATCACAAAAGCAAATTTTAATTCAGAATGATGTTTGGAGTCGATTTTCATCAGAATTCACATCCTTTCACTGAAACAAGATATTTCACTAATGTCATTAAAAGGCAGCTATGCATTGCAAAAGGAAGTGAAAATGAGACTTTGCAGCATGTTTGCATGCACTCTGAGAACTAAACAATCATTATAATAAGGGATTCTTAATGTCAGTACAGAACTATACAAAAATCAAATATAGCTCAAAATCACAAAAGCAAATTTTAATTCAGAATGATGTTTGGAGTCGATTTTCATCAGAATTCACATCCTTTCACTGAAACAAGATATTTCACTAGTCATAAAAAGGCAGCTATGCATTGCAAAAGGAAGTGAAAATGAGTCTTTGCAGCATGTATGCGTGCACTATGAGATCTAAACAATCATTTTAATGGAGGATTCTTAATGTCAGCACAGAACTGTGCAAATTTCAAACATCGCTCAAAAGCACAAAAGGAAATTTTAAGTTCAGAAAGATGTTTGGAGTCGTTTTTCATCAGAATTCACTGATACAAGACATTTCAATATTGCATATAATCTGCAGCTAAGCATTGCAAAAGGAAGTCAAAATGAGTCTTTGCAGCATGTTTGCATGCACGCTGAGATCTAAACAATCATTATAATAAGGGATTCTTAATGTCAGTACAGAACTATACAAAAATAAAATATAGCTCAAAATCACAAAAGCAAATTTTAATTCAGAATGATGTTTGGAATCGATTTTCATCAGAATTCACATCCTTTCACTGAAACAAGATATTTCACTAGTCATAAAAAGGCAGCTATGCATTGCAAATGGAAGTGAAAATGAGTCTTTGCAGCATGTATGCGTGCACTCTGAGATCTAAACAATCAATTTAATGGAGGAATCAGAATGTCAGTACAGAACTATACAAAATTCAAATATAGCTCAAAATCACAAAAGCAAATTTTAATTCAGAATGATGTTTGGAGTCGATTTTCATCAGAATTCACATCCTTTCACTGAAACAAGATATTTCACTAGTCATAAAAAGGCAGCTATGCATTGCAAAAGGAAGTGAAAATGAGTCTTTGCAGCATGTATGCGTGCACTATGAGATCTAAACAATCATTTTAATGGAGGATTCTTAATGTCAGCACAGAACTGTGCAAATTTCAAACATCGCTCAAAAGCACAAAAGGAAATTTTAAGTTCAGAAAGATGTTTGGAGTCGATTTTCATCAGAATTCACATCCTTTCACTGAAACAAGATATTTCACTAATGTCATTAAAAGGCAGCTATGCATTGCAAAAGGAAGTGAAAATGAGTCTTTGCAGCATGTTTGCGTGCACTATGATATCTAAACAATCATTTTAATGGAGGATTCTTAATGTCAGCACAGAACTGTGCAAATTTCAAATATAGCTCAAAAGCAAATTTTAATTCAGAATGATGTTTGGAGTCGATTTTCATCAGAATTCACATCCTTTCACTGAAACAAGATATTTCACTAATGTCATAAAAAGGCAGCTATGCATTGCAAAAGGAAGTGAAAATGAGTCTTTGCAGCATGTATGCGTGCACTATGAGATCAAAACAATCATTTTAATGGAGGATTCTTAATGTCAGCACAGAACTGTGCAAATTTCAAATATAGCTCAAAACCAAATTTTAATTCAGAATGATGTTTGGAGTCGATTTTCATCAGAATTCACATCCTTTCACTGAAACAAGATATTTCATTAGTCATAAAAAGGCAGCTATGCATTGCAAAAGGAAGTGAAAATGAGTCTTTGCAGCATGTATGCGTGCACTATGAGATCAATACAATCATTTTAATGGAGGATTCTTAATGTCAGCACAGAACTGTGCAAATTTCAAACATCGCTCAAAAGCACAAAAGGAAATTTTAAGTTCAGAAAGATGTTTGGAGTCGTTTTTCATCAGAATTCACTGAAACAAGACATTTCAATATTGCATATAGTCTGCACCTAAGCATTGCAAAAGGAAGTCAAAATGAGTCTTTGCAGCATGTTTGCGTGCACTATGAGATCTAAACAATCATTTAAATGGAGGATTCTTAATGTCAGTACAGAACTATACAAAAATCAAATATAGCTCAAAATCACAAAAGCAAATTTTAATTCAGAATGATGTTTGGAGTCGATTTTCATCAGAATTCACATCCTTTCACTGAAACAAGATTTTTCACTATTCATAAAAAGGCAGCTATGCATTGCAAAAGGAAGTGAAAATGAGTCTTTGCAGCATGTATGCGTGCACTATGAGATCTAAACAATCATTTTAATGGAGGATTCTTAATGTCAGCACAGAACTGTGCAAATTTCAAACATCGCTCAAAAGCACAAAAGGAAATTTTAAGTTCAGAAATATGTTTGGAGTCGATTTTCATCAGAATTCACATCCTTTCACTGAAACAAGATATTTCACTAATGTCATAAAAAGGCAGCTATGCATTGCAAAAGGAAGTGAAAATGAGTCTTTGCAGCATGTATGCATGCACTCTGAGAACTAAACAATCATTATAATAAGGGATTCTTAATATCAGTACAGAACTATACAAAAATCAAATATAGCTCAAAATCACAAAAGCAAATTTATTTCAGAATGATGTTTGGAGTCTATTTTCATCAGAATTCACATCCTTTCACTGAAACAAGATATTTCACTAATGTCATTAAAAGGCAGCTATGCATTGCAAAAAGAAGTGAAAATGAGTCTTTGCAGCATGTTTACGTGCACTATGATATCTAAACAATCATTTTAATAGAGGATTCTTAATAGCACAGAACTGTGCAAATTTCAAATATAGCTCAAAAGCAAATTTTAATTCAGAATGATGTTTGGAGTCGATTTTCATCAGAATTCACATCCTTTCACTGAAACAAGATATTTCACAAATGTCATAAAAAGGCAGCTATGCATTGCAAAAGGAAGTGAAAATGAGTTTTTGCAGCATGTATGCGTGCACTATGAGATCAAAACAATCATTTTAATGGAGGATTCTTAATGTCAGCACAGAACTGTGCAAATTTCAAACATCGCTCAAAAGCACAAAAGGAAATTTTAAGTTCAGAAAGATGTTTGGAGTCGTTTTTCATCAGAATTCACTGAAACAAGACATTTCAATATTGCATATAGTCTGCAGCTAAGCATTGCAAAAGGAAGTCAAAATGAGTCTTTGCAGCATTTTTGCGTGCACTATGAGATCTAAACATTCATTTAAATGGAGGATTCTTAATGTCAGTACAGAACTATACAAAATTCAAATATAGCTCAAAATCACAAAAGCAAATTTTAATTCAGAATGATGTTTGGAATCGATTTTCATCAGAATTCACATCCTTTCACTGAAACAAGATATTTCACTAGTCATAAAAAGGCAGCTATGCATTGCAAAAGGAAGTGAAAATGAGTCTTTGCAGCATGTATGCGTGCACTATGAGATCAAAACAATCATTTTAATGGAGGATTCTTAATGTCAGCACAGAACTGTGCAAATTTCAAACATCGCTCAAAAGCACAAAAGGAAATTTTAAGTTCAGAAAGATGTTTGGAGTCGATTTTCATCAGAATTCACATCCTTTCACTGAAACAAGCTATTTCACTAGTCATAAAAAGGCAGCTATGCATTGCAAAAGGAAGTGAAAATGAGTCTTTGCAGCATGTATGCGTGCACTATGAGATCAAAACAATCATTTTAATGGAGGATTCTTAATGTCAGCACAGAACTGTGCAAATTTCAAACATCGCTCAAAAGCACAAAAGGAAATTTTAAGTTCAGAAAGATGTTTGGAGTCGTTTTTCATCAGAATTCACTGAAACAAGACATTTCAATATTGCATATAGTCTGCAGCTAAGCATTGCAAAAGGAAGTCAAAATGAGTCTTTGCAGCATGTTTGCGTGCACTCTGAGATCTAAACAATCATTTATATGGAGGATTCTTAATGTCAGTACAGAACTATACAAAATTCAAATATAGCTCAAAATCACAAAAGCAAATTTTAATTCAGAATGATGTTTGGAATCGATTTTCATCAGAATTCACATCCTTTCACTGAAACAAGATATTTCACTAGTCATAAAAAGGCAGCTATGCATTGCAAAAGGAAGTGAAAATGAGTCTTTGCAGCATGTATGTGTGCACTATGAGATCTAAACAATCATTTTAATGGAGGATTCTTAATGTCAGCACAGAACTGTGCAAATTTCAAACATCGCTCAAAAGCACAAAAGGAAATTTTAAGTTCAGAAAGATTTTTGGAGTCGTTTTTCATCAGAATTCACTGAAACAAGACATTTCAATATTGCATATAGTCTGCAGCTAAGCATTACAAATGGAAGTCAAAATGAGTCTTTGCAGCATGTTTGCATGCACTCTGAGAACTAAACAATCATTATAATAAGGGATTCTTAATATCAGTACAGAACTATACAAAAATCAAATATAGCTCAAAATCACAAAAGCAAATTTTAATTCAGAATGATGTTTGGAGTCGATTTTCATCAGAATTCACATCCTTTCACTGAAACAAGATATTTCACTAGTCATAAAAAGGCAGCTATGCATTGCAAAAGGAAGTGAAAATGAGTCTTTGCAGCATGTATGCGTGCACTATGAGATCTAAACAATCATTTTAATGGAGGATTCTTAATGTCAGCATAGATCTGTGCAAATTTCAAACATCACTCAAAAGCACAAAAGGAAATTTTAAGTTCAGAAAGATGTTTGGAGTCGTTTTTCATCAGAATTCACTGAAACAAGACATTTCAATATTGCATATAGTCTGCAGCTAAGCATTGCAAAAGGAAGTGAAAATGAGTCTTTGCAGTATGTTTGCGTGCACTCTGAGATCTAAACAATCATTTAAATGGAGGATTCTTAATGTCAGTACAGAACTATACAAAATTCAAATATAGCTCAAAATCACAAAAGCAAATTTTAATTCAGAATGATGTTTGGAATCGATTTTCATCAGAATTCACATCCTTTCACTGAAACAAGATATTTCACTAGTCATAAAAAGGCAGCTATGCATTGCAAAAGGAAGTGAAAATGAGTCTTTGCAGCATGTATGTGTGCACTATGAGATCAAAACAATCATTTTAATGGAGGATTCTTAATGTCAGCACAGAACTGTGCAAATTTCAAACATCGCTCAAAAGCACAAAAGGAAATTTTAAGTTCAGAAAGATTTTTGGAGTCGTTTTTCATCAGAATTCACTGAATCAAGACATTTCAATATTGCATATAGTCTGCAGCTAAGCATTAAAAATGGAAGTCAAAATGAGTCATTGAAGCATGTTTGCATGCACTCTGAGAACTAAACAATCATTATAATAAGGGATTCTTAATGTCAGTACAGAACTATACAAAAATCAAATATAGCTCAAAATCACAAAAGCAAATTTTAATTCAGAATGATGTTTGGAGTCGATTTTCATCAGAATTCACATCCTTTCATTGAAACAAGATATTTCACTAGTCATAAAAAGGCAGCTATGCATTGCAAAAGGAAATGAAAATGAGTCTTTGCAGCATGTATGCGTGCACTATGAGATCTAAACAATCATTTTAATGGAGGATTCTTAATGTCAGCACAGAACTGTGCAAATTTCAAACATCGCTCAAAAGCACAAAAGGAAATTTTAAGTTCAGAAAGATGTTTGGAGTCGATTTTCATCAGAATTCACATCCTTTCACTGAAACAAGATATTTCACTAATGTCATTAAAAGGCAGCTATGCATTGCAAAAAGAAGTGAAAATGAGTCTTTGCAGCATGTTTACGTGCACAATGATATCTAAACAATCATTTTAATAGAGGATTCTTAATAGCACAGAACTGTGCAAATTTCAAATATAGCTCAAAAGCAAATTTTAATTCAGAATGATGTTTGGAGTCGATTTTCATCAGAATTCACATCCTTTCACTGAAACAAGATATTTCACAAATGTCATAAAAAGGCAGCTATGCATTGTAAAAGGAAGTGAAAATGAGTCTTTGCAGCATGTATGCGTGCACTATGAGATCAAAACAATCATTTTAATGGAGGATTCTTAATGTCAGCACAGAACTGTGCAAATTTCAAACATCGCTCAAAAGCACAAAAGGAAATTTTAAGTTCAGAAAGATGTTTGGAGTCGTTTTTCATCAGAATTCACTGAAACAAGACATTTCAATATTGCATATAGTCTGCAGCTAAGCATTGCAAAAGGAAGTCAAAATGAGTCTTTGCAGCATTTTTGCGTGCACTATGAGATCTAAACATTCATTTAAATGGAGGATTCTTAATGTCAGTACAGAACTATACAAAATTCAAATATAGCTCAAAATCACAAAAGCAAATTTTAATTCAGAATGATGTTTGGAATCGATTTTCATCAGAATTCACATCCTTTCACTGAAACAAGATATTTCACTAGTCATAAAAAGGCAGCTATGCATTGCAAAAGGAAGTGAAAATGAGTCTTTGCAGCATGTATGCGTGCACTATGAGATCAAAACAATCATTTTAATGGAGGATTCTTAATGTCAGCACAGAACTGTGCAAATTTCAAACATCGCTCAAAAGCACAAAAGGAAATTTTAAGTTCAGAAAGATGTTTGGAGTCGATTTTCATCAGAATTCACATCCTTTCACTGAAACAAGCTATTTCACTAGTCATAAAAATGCAGCTATGCATTACAAAAGGAAGTGAAAATGAGTCTTTGCAGCATGTATGCGTGCACTATGAGATCAAAACAATCATTTTAATGGAGGATTCTTAATGTCAGCACAGAACTGTGCAAATTTCAAACATCGCTCAAAAGCACAAAAGGAAATTTTAAGTTCAGAAAGATGTTTGGAGTCGATTTTCATCAGAATTCACATCCTTTCCCTGAAACAAGATATTTCACTAATGTCATTAAAAGGCAGCTATGCATTGCAAAAGGAAGTGAAAATGAGTCTTTGCAGCATGTTTGCGTGCACTATGAGATCTAAACAATCATTTTAATGGAGGATTCTTAATGTCAGCACAGAACTGTGCAAATTTCAAATATAACTCAAAAGCAAATTTTAATTCAGAATGATGTTTGGAGTCGATTTTCATCAGAATTCACATCCTTTCACTGAAACAAGATATTTCACTAGTCATAAAAAGGCAGCTATGCATTGCAAAAGGAAGTGAAAATGAGTCTTTGCAGCATGTATGCGTGCACTATGAGATCTAAACAATCATTTTAATGGAGGATTCTTAATGTCAGCATAGATCTGTGCAAATTTCAAACATCACTCAAAAGCACAAAAGGAAATTTTAAGTTCAGAAAGATGTTTGGAGTCGTTTTTCATCAGAATTCACTGAAACAAGACATTTCAATATTGCATATAGTCTGCAGCTAAGCATTGCAAAAGGAAGTCAAAATGAGTCTTTGCAGCATGTTTGCATGCACTCTGAGATCTAAACAATCATTATAATAAGGGATTCTTAATGTCAGTAGAGATCTATACAAAAATCAAATATAGCTCAAAATCACAAAAGTAAATTTTAATTCAGAATGATGTTTGGAGTCGATTTTCATCAGAATTCACATCCTTTCACTGAAACAAGATATTTCACTGGTCATAAAAAGGCAGCTATGCATTGCAAAAGGAAGTGAAAATGAGTCTTTGCAGCATGTATGCGTGCACTATGAGATCTAAACAATCATTTTAATGGAGGATTCGTAATGTCAGCACAGAACTGTGCAAATTTCAAACATCGCTCAAAAGCACAAAGGAAATTTTAAGTTCAGAAAGATGTTTGGAGTCGATTTTCATCAGAATTCACATCCTTTCACTGAAACAAGATATTTCACTAATGTCATTAAAAGGCAGCTATGCATTGCAAAAGGAAGTGAAAATGAGTCTTTGCAGCATGTTTGCGTGCACTATGAGATATAAACAATCATTTAAATGGAGGATTCTTAATGTCAGTACAGAACTATACAAAATTCAAATATAGCTCAAAATCACAAAAGCAAATTTATTTCAGAATGATGTTTGGAGTCGATTTTCATCAGAATTCATATCCTTTCACTGAAACAAGATATTTCACTAATGTCATTAAAAGGCAGCTATGCATTGCAAAAGGAAGTGAAAATGAGACTTTGCATCATGTTTGCATGCACTCTGAGAACTAAACAATCATTATAATAAGGGATTCTTAATGTCAGTACAGAACTATACAAAAATCAAATATAGATCAAAATCACAAAAGCAAATTTTAATTCAGAATGATGTTTGGAGTCGATTTTCATCAGAATTCACATCCTTTCACTGAAACAAGATATTTCACTAGTCATAAAAAGGCAGCTATGCATTGCAAATGGAAGTGAAAATGAGTCTTTGCAGCATGTATGCGTGCACTATGAGATCTAAACAATCATTTTAATGGAGGATTCTTAATGTCAGCACAGAACTGTGCAAATTTCAAACATCGCTCAAAAGCACAAAAGGAAATTTTAAGTTCAGAAAGATGTTTGGAGTCAATTTTCATCAGAATTCAAATCCTTTCACTGAAACAAGATATTTCACTAATGTCATTAAAAGGCAGCTATGCATTGCAAAAGGAAGTGAAAATGAGTCTTTGCAGCATGTTTGCGTGCACTATGAGATCTAAACAATCATTTTAATGGAGGATTCTTAATGTCAGCACAGAACTGTGCAAATTTCAAATATAGCTCAAAAGCAAATTTTAATTCAGAATGATGTTTGGAGTCGATTTTCATCAGAATTCACATCCTTTCACTGAAACAAGATATTTCACTAATGTCATAAAAAGGCAGCTATGCATTACAAAAGGAAGTGAAAATGAGTCTTTGCAGCATGTATGCCTGCACTATGAGATCAAAACAATCATTTTAATGGAGGATTCTTAATGTCAGCACAGAACTGTGCAAATTTCAAACATCGCTCAAAAGCACAAAAGGAAATTTTAAGATCAGAAAGATGTTTGGAGTCGTTTTTCATCAGAATTCACTGAAACAAGACATTTCAATATTGCATATAGTCTGCAGCTAAGCATTGCAAAAGGAAGTCAAAATGAGTCTTTGCAGCATGTCTGCATGCACTATGAGATCTAAACAATCATTTTAATGGAGGATTCTTAATGTCAGCACAGAACTGTGCAAATTTCAAACATCGCTCAAAAGCACAAAAGGAAATTTTAAGTTCAGAAAGATGTTTGGAGTCGATTTTCATCAGAATTCACATCCTTTCACTGAAACAAGATATTTCACTAATGTCATTAAAAGGCAGCTATGCATTGCAAAAGGAAGTGAAAATGAGTCTTTGCAGCATGTTTGCGTGCACTATGAGATCTAAACAATCATTTTAATGGAGGATTCTTAATGTCAGCACAGAACTGTGCAAATTTCAAATATAGCTCAAAAGCAAATTTTAATTCAGAATGATGTTTGGAGTCGATTTTCATCAGAATTCACATCCTTTCACTGAAACAAGATATTTCACTAATGTCATTAAAAGGCAGCTATGCATTGCAAAAGGAAGTGAAAATGAGTCTTTGCAGCATGTTTGCGTGCACTATGAGATATAAACAATCATTTAAATGGAGGATTCTTAATGTCAGTACAGAACTATACAAAATTCAAATATAGCTCAAAATCACAAAAGCAAATTTATTTCAGAATGATGTTTGGAGTCGATTTTCATCAGAATTCATATCCTTTCACTGAAACAAGATATTTCACTAATGTCATTAAAAGGCAGCTATGCATTGCAAAAGGAAGTGAAAATGAGACTTTGCATCATGTTTGCATGCACTCTGAGAACTAAACAATCATTATAATAAGGGATTCTTAATGTCAGTACAGAACTATACAAAAATCAAATATAGATCAAAATCACAAAAGCAAATTTTAATTCAGAATGATGTTTGGAGTCGATTTTCATCAGAATTCACATCCTTTCACTGAAACAAGATATTTCACTAGTCATAAAAAGGCAGCTATGCATTGCAAATGGAAGTGAAAATGAGTCTTTGCAGCATGTATGCGTGCACTATGAGATCTAAACAATCATTTTAATGGAGGATTCTTAATGTCAGCACAGAACTGTGCAAATTTCGAACATCGCTCAAAAGCACAAAAGGAAATTTTAAGTTCAGAAAGATGTTTGGAGTCAATTTTCATCAGAATTCACATCCTTTCACTGAAACAAGATATTTCACTAATGTCATTAAAAGGCAGCTATGCATTGCAAAAGGAAGTGAAAATGAGTCTTTGCAGCATGTTTGCGTGCACTATGAGATCTAAACAATCATTTTAATGGAGGATTCTTAATGTCAGCACAGAACTGTGCAAATTTCAAATATAGCTCAAAAGCAAATTTTAATTCAGAATGATGTTTGGAGTCGATTTTCATCAGAATTCACATCCTTTCACTGAAACAAGATATTTCACTAATGTCATAAAAAGGCAGCTATGCATTACAAAAGGAAGTGAAAATGAGTCTTTGCAGCATGTATGCCTGCACTATGAGATCAAAACAATCATTTTAATGGAGGATTCTTAATGTCAGCACAGAACTGTGCAAATTTCAAACATCGCTCAAAAGCACAAAAGGAAATTTTAAGATCAGAAAGATGTTTGGAGTCGTTTTTCATCAGAATTCACTGAAACAAGACATTTCAATATTGCATATAGTCTGCAGCTAAGCATTGCAAAAGGAAGTCAAAATGAGTCTTTGCAGCATGTCTGCATGCACTATGAGATCTAAACAATCATTTTAATGGAGGATTCTTAATGTCAGCACAGAACTGTGCAAATTTCAAACATCGCTCAAAAGCACAAAAGGAAATTTTAAGTTCAGAAAGATGTTTGGAGTCGATTTTCATCAGAATTCACATCCTTTCACTGAAACAAGATATTTCACTAATGTCATTAAAAGGCAGCTATGCATTGCAAAAGGAAGTGAAAATGAGTCTTTGCAGCATGTTTGCGTGCACTATGAGATCTAAACAATCATTTTAATGGAGGATTCTTAATGTCAGCACAGAACTGTGCAAATTTCAAATATAGCTCAAAAGCAAATTTTAATTCAGAATGATGTTTGGAGTCGATTTTCATCAGAATTCACATCCTTTCACTGAAACAAGATATTTCACTAATGTCATAAAAAGGCAGCTATGCATTGCAAAAGGAAGTGAAAATGAGTCTTTGCAGCATGTATGCGTGCACTATGAGATCAAAATAATCATTTTAATGGAGGATTCTTAATGTCAGCACAGAACTGTGCAAATTTCAAACATCGCTCAAAAGCACAAAAGGAAATTTTAAGTTCAGAAAGATGTTTGGAGTCGTTTTTCATCAGAATTCACTGAAACAAGACATTTCAATATTGCATATAGTCTGCAGCTAGATATTGCAAAAGGAAGTCAAAATGAGTCTTTGCAGCATGTTTGCGTGCACTATGAGATCTAAACAATCATTTAAATGGAGGATTCTTAATGTCAGTACAGAACTATACAAAATTCAAATATAGCTCAAAATCACAAAAGCAAATTTTAATTCAGAATGATGTTTGGAATCGATTTTCATCAGAATTCACATCCTTTCACTGAAACAAGATATTTCACTAGTCATAAAAAGGCAGCTATGCATTGCAAAAGGAAGTGAAAATGAGTCTTTGCAGCATGTATGTGTGCACTATGAGATCTAAACAATCATTTTAATGGAGGATTCTTAATGTCAGCACAGAACTGTGCAAATTTCAAACATCGCTCAAAAGCACAAAAGGAAATTTTAAGTTCAGAAAGATTTTTGGAGTCGTTTTTCATCAGAATTCACTGAAACAAGACATTTCAATATTGCATATAGTCTGCAGCTAAGCATTACAAATGGAAGTCAAAATGAGTCTTTGCAGCATGTTTGCATGCACTCTGAGAACTAAACAATCATTATAATAAGGGATTCTTAATATCAGTACAGAACTATACAAAAATCAAATATAGCTCAAAATCACAAAAGCAAATTTTAATTCAGAATGATGTTTGGAGTCGATTTTCATCAGAATTCACATCCTTTCACTGAAACAAGATATTTCACTAGTCATAAAAAGGCAGCTATGCATTACAAAAGGAAGTGAAAATGAGTCATTGCAGCATGTATGCCTGCACTATGAGATCAAAACAATCATTTTAATGGAGGATTCTTAATGTCAGCACAGAACTGTGCAAATTTCAAACATCGCTCAAAAGCACAAAAGGAAATTTTAAGTTCAGAAAGATGTTTGGAGTCGATTTTCATCAGAATTCACATCCTTTCACTGAAACAAGATATTTCACTAATGTCATTAAAAGGCAGCTATGCATTGCAAAAGGAAGTGAAAATGAGTCTTTGCAGCATGTTTGCGTGCACTATGAGATCTAAACAATCATTTTAATGGAGGATTCTTAATGTAGCACAGAACTGTGCAAATTTCAAATATAGCTCAAAAGCAAATTTTAATTCAGAATGATGTTTGGAGTCGATTTTCATCAGAATTCACATCCTTTCACTGAAACAAGATATTTCACTAATGTCATAAAAAGGCAGCTATGCATTGCAAAAGGAAGTGAAAATGAGTCTTTGCAGCATGTATGCGTGCACTATGAGATCAAAACAATCATTTCAATGGAGGATTCTAAATGTCAGTACAGAACTATACAAAAATCAAATATAGCTCAAAATCACAAAAGCAAATTTTAATTCAGAATGATGTTTGGAGTCGATTTTCATCAGAATTCACATCCTTTCACTGAAACAAGATATTTCACTATTCATAAAAAGGCAGCTATGCATTGCAAAAGGAAGTGAAAATGAGTCTTTGCAGCATGTATGCGTGCACTATGAGATCTAAACAATCATTTTAATGGAGGATTCTTAATGTCAGCACAGAACTGTGCAAATTTCAAACATCACTCAAAAGCACAAAAGGAAATTTTAAGTTCAGAAAGATGTTTGGAGTCGTTTTTCATCAGAATTCACTGAAACAAGACATTTCAATATTGCATATAGTCTGCAGCTAAGCATTGCAAAAGGAAGTCAAAATGAGTCTTTGCAGCATGTTTGCGTGCACTCTGAGATCTAAACAATCATTTAAATGGAGGATTCTTAATGTCAGTACAGAACTATACAAAATTCAAATATAGCTCAAAATCACAAAAGCAAATTTTAATTCAGAATGATGTTTGGAGTCGATTTTCATCAGAATTCACATCCTTTAACTGAAACAAGATATTTCACTAGTCATAAAAAGGCAGCTATGCATTGCAAAAGGAAGTGAAAATGAGTCTTTGCAGCATGTATGCGTGCACTATGAGATCTAAACAATCATTTTAATGGAGGATTCTTAATGTCAGCACAGAACTGTGCAAATTTCAAACATCGCTCAAAAGCACAAAAGGAAATTTTAAGTTCAGAAAGATGTTTGGAGTCGATTTTCATCAGAATTCACATCCTTTCACTGAAACAAGATATTTCACTAATGTCATTAAAAGGCAGCTATGCATTGCAAAAGGAAGTGAAAATGAGTCTTTGCAGCATGTTTGCGTGCACTATGATATCTAAACAATCATTTTAATGGAGGATTCTTAATGTCAGCACAGAACTGTGCAAATTTCAAATATAGCTCAAAAGCAAATTTTAATTCAGAATGATGTTTGGAGTCGATTTTCATCAGAATTCACATCCTTTCACTGAAACAAGATATTTCACTAATGTCATAAAAAGGCAGCTATGCATTGCAAAAGGAAGTGAAAATGAGTCTTTGCAGCATGTATGCGTGCACTATGAGATCAAAACAATCATTTTAATGGAGGATTCTTAATGTCAGTACAGAACTATACAAAAATCAAATATAGCTCAAAATCACAAAAGCAAATTTTAATTTAGAATGATGTTTGGAGTCGATTTTCATCAGAATTCACATCCTTTCACTGAAACAAGATATTTCACTAGTCATAAAAAGGCAGCTATGCATTGCAAAAGGAAGTGAAAATGAGTCTTTGCAGCATGTATGCGTGCACTAGGAGATCTAAACAATCATTTTAATGGAGGATTCTTAATGTCAGCACAGATCTGTGCAAATTTCAAACATCGCTCAAAAGCACAAAAGGAAATTTTAAGTTCAGAAAGATGTTTGGAGTCGTTGTTCATCAGAATTCACTGAAACAAGACATTTCAATATTGCATATAGTCTGCAGCTAAGCATTGCAAAAGGAAGTGAAAATGAGTCTTTGCAGCATGTATGCGTGCACTATGAGATCAAAACAATCATTTCAATGGAGGATTCTTAATGTCAGTACAGAACTATACAAAATTCAAATATAGCTCAAAATCACAAAAGCAAATTTTAATTCAGAATGATGTTTGGAGTCGATTTTCATCAGAATTCACATCCTTTAACTGAAACAAGATATTTCACTAGTCATAAAAAGGCAGCTATGCATTGCAAAAGGAAGTGAAAATGAGTCTTTGCAGCATGTATGCGTGCACTCTGAGATCTAAACAATCATTTAAATGGAGGATTCTTAATGTCAGTACAGAACTATACAAAATTCAAATATAGCTCAAAATCACAAAAGCAAATTTTAATTCAGAATGATGTTTGGAGTCGATTTTCATCAGAATTCACATCCTTTAACTGAAACAAGATATTTCACTAGTCATAAAAAGGCAGCTATGCATTGCAAAAGGAAGTGAAAATGAGTCTTTGCAGCATGTATGCGTGCACTATGAGATCTAAACAATCATTTTAATGGAGGATTCTTAATGTCAGCACAGAACTGTGCAAATTTCAAACATCGCTCAAAAGCACAAAAGGAAATTTTAAGTTCAGAAAGATGTTTGGAGTCGATTTTAATCAGAATTCACATCCTTTCACTGAAACAAGATATTTCACTAATGTCATTAAAAGGCAGCTATGCATTGCAAAAGGAAGTGAAAATGAGTCTTTGCAGCATGTTTGCGTGCACTATGAGATCTAAACAATCATTATAATAAGGGATTCTTAATGTCAGTACAGAACTATACAAAAATCAAATATAGCTCAAAATCACAAAAGCAAATTTTAATTCAGAATGATGTTTGGAGTCGATTTTCATCAGAATTCACATCCTTTCACTGAAACAAGATATTTCACTAATGTCATAAAAAGGCAGCTATGCATTACAAAAGGAAGTGAAAATGAGTCTTTGCAGCATGTATGCCTGCACTATGAGATCAAAACAATCATTTTAATGGAGGATTCTTAATGTCAGCACAGAACTGTGCAAATTTCAAACATCGCTCAAAAGCACAAAAGGAAATTTTAAGATCAGAAAGATGTTTGGAGTCGTTTTTCATCAGAATTCACTGAAACAAGACATTTCAATATTGCATATAGTCTGCAGCTAAGCATTGCAAAAGGAAGTCAAAATGAGTCTTTGCAGCATGTCTGCATGCACTATGAGATCTAAACAATCATTTTAATGGAGGTTTCTTAATGTCAGCACAGAACTGTGCAAATTTCAAACATCGCTCAAAACCACAAAAGGAAATTTTAAGTTCAGAAAGATGTTTGGAGTCGATTTTCATCAGAATTCACATCCTTTCACTGAAACAAGATATTTCACTAATGTCATTAAAAGGCAGCTATGCATTGCAAAAGGAAGTGAAAATGAGTCTTTGCAGCATGTTTGCGTGCACTATGAGATCTAAACAATCATTTTAATGGAGGATTCTTAATGTCAGCACAGAACTGTGCAAATTTCAAATATAGCTCAAAAGCAAATTTTAATTCAGAATGATGTTTGGAGTCGATTTTCATCAGAATTCACATCCTTTCACTGAAACAAGATATTTCACTAATGTCATTAAAAGGCAGCTATGCATTGCAAAAGGAAGTGAAAATGAGTCTTTGCAGCATGTTTGCGTGCACTATGAGATCTAAACAATCATTTTAATGGAGGATTCTTAATGTCAGTAGAGAACTGTGCAAAATTCAAATATAGCTCAAAAGCAAATTTTAATTCAAAATGATGTTTGGAGTCGATTTTCATCAGAATTCACATCCTTTCACTGAAACAAGATATTTCACTAATGTCATTAAAAGGCAGCTATGCATTGCAAAAGGAAGTGAAAATGAGTCTTTGCAGCATGTTTGCGTGCACTATGAGATCTAAACAATCATTTTAATGGAGGATTCTTAATGTCAGCACAGAACTGTGCAAATTTCAAATATAGCTCAAAAGCAAATTTTAATTCAGAATGATGTTTGGAGTCGATTTTCATCAGAATTCACATCCTTTCACTGAAACAAGATATTTCACTAATGTCATTAAAAGGCAGCTATGCATTGCAAAAGGAAGTGAAAATGAGTCTTTGCAGCATGTTTGCGTGCACTATGAGATCTAAACAATCATTTTAATGTAGGATTCTTAATGTCAGCACAGAACTGTGCAAATTTCAAACATCGCTCAAAAGCACAAAAGGAAATTTTAAGATCAGAAAGATGTTTGGAGTCGTTTTTCATCAGAATTCACTGAAACAAGACATTTCAATATTGCATATAGTCTGCAGCTAAGCATTGCAAAAGGAAGTCAAAATGAGTCTTTGCAGCATGTCTGCATGCACTATGAGATCTAAACAATCATTTTAATGGAGGTTTCTTAATGTCAGCACAGAACTGTGCAAATTTCAAACATCGCTCAAAAGCACAAAAGGAAATTTTAAGTTCAGAAAGATGTTTGGAGTCGATTTTCATCAGAATTCACATCCTTTCACTGAAACAAGATATTTCACTAATGTCATTAAAAGGCAGCTATGCATTGCAAAAGGAAGTGAAAATGAGTCTTTGCAGCATGTTTGCGTGCACTATGAGATCTAAACAATCATTTTAATGGAGGATTCTTAATGTCAGCACAGAACTGTGCAAATTTCAAATATAGCTCAAAAGCAAATTTTAATTCAAAATGATGTTTGGAGTCGATTTTCATCAGAATTCACATCCTTTCACTGAAACAAGATATTTCACTAATGTCATTAAAAGGCAGCTATGCATTGCAAAAGGAAGTGAAAATGAGTCTTTGCAGCATGTATGCGTGCACTATGAGATCTAAACAATAATTTTAATGGAGGAATCAGAATGTCAGTACAGAACTATACAAAATTCAAATATAGCTCAAAATCACAAAAGCAAATTTTAACTCAGAATGATGTTTGGAGTCGATTTTCATCAGAATTCACATCCTTTCACTGAAACAAGATATTTCACTAGACATAAAAAGGCAGCTATGCATTGCAAAAGGAAGTGAAAATGAGTCTTTGCAGCATGTATGCGTGCACTATGAGATCTAAACAATCATTTTAATGGAGGATTCTTAATGTCAGCACAGAACTGTGCAAATTTCAAACATCGCTCAAAAGCACAAAAGGAAATTTTAAGTTCAGAAAGATGTTTGGAGTCGATTTTCATCAGAATTCACATCCTTTCACTGAAACAAGATATTTCACTAATGTCATTAAAAGGCAGCTATGCATTGCAAAAGGAAGTGAAAATGAGTCTTTGCAGCATGTTTGCGTGCACTATGATATCTAAACAATCATTTTAATGGAGGATTCTTAATGTCAGCACAGAACTGTGCAAATTTCAAATATAGCTCAAAAGCAAATTTTAATTCAGAATGATGTTTGGAGTCGATTTTCATCAGAATTCACATCCTTTCACTGAAACAAGATATTTCACTAATGTCATAAAAAGGCAGCTATGCATTGCAAAAGGAAGTGAAAATGAGTCTTTGCAGCATGTATGCGTGCACTATGAGATCAAAACAATCATTTTAATGGAGGATTCTTAATGTCAGTACAGAACTATACAAAAATCAAATATAGCTCAAAATCACAAAAGCAAATTTTAATTCAGAATGATGTTTGGAGTCGATTTTCATCAGAATTCACATCCTTTCACTGAAACAAGATATTTCACTAATGTCATAAAAAGGCAGCTATGCATTGCAAAAGGAAGTGAAAATGAGTCTTTGCAGCATGTATGCGTGCACTATGAGATCTAAACAATCATTTTAATGGAGGATTCTTAATGTCAGCACAGAACTGTGCAAATTTCAAACATCGCTCAAAAGCAAAAAAGGAAATTTTAAATTCAGAAAGATGTTTGGAGTCGTTTTTCATCAGAATTCACTGAAACAAGACATTTCAATATTGCATATAGTCTGCAGCTAAGCATTGCAAAAGGAAGTCAAAATGAGTCTTTGCAGCATTTTTGCGTGCACTATGAGATCTAAACATTCATTTAAATGGAGGATTCTTAATGTCAGTACAGAACTATACAAAATTCAAATATAGCTCAAAATCACAAAAGCAAATTTTAATTCAGAATGATGTTTGGAATCGATTTTCATCAGAATTCACATCCTTTCACTGAAACAAGATATTTCACTAGTCATAAAAAGGCAGCTATGCATTGCAAAAGGAAGTGAAAATGAGTCTTTGCAGCATGTATGCGTGCACTATGAGATCAAAACAATCATTTTAATGGAGGATTCTTAATGTCAGCACAGAACTGTGCAAATTTCAAACATCGCTCAAAAGCACAAAAGGAAATTTTAAGTTCAGAAAGATGTTTGGAGTCGATTTTCATCAGAATTCACATCCTTTCACTGAAACAAGCTATTTCACTAGTCATAAAAAGGCAGCTATGCATTGCAAAAGGAAGTGAAAATGAGTATTTGCAGCATGTATGCGTGCACTATGAGATCAAAACAATCATTTTACTGGAGGATTCTTAATGTCAGCACAGAACTGTGCAAATTTCAAACATCGCTCAAAAGCACAAAAGGAAATTTTAAGTTCAGAAAGATGTTTGGAGTCGATTTTAATCAGAATTCACATCCTTTCACTGAAACAAGATATTTCACTAATGTCATTAAAAGGCAGCTATGCATTGCAAAAGGAAGTGAAAATGAGTCTTTGCAGCATGTTTGCGTGCACTATGAGATCTAAACAATCATTTAAATGGAGGATTCTTAATGTCAGTACAGAACTATACAAAATTCAAATATAGCTCAAAATCACAAAAGCAAATTTATTTCAGAATGATGTTTGGAGTCGATTTTCATCAGAATTCACATCCTTTCACTGAAACAAGATATTTCACTAATGTCATTAAAAGGCAGCTATGCATTGCAAAAGGAAGTGAAAATGAGACTTTGCAGCATGTTTGCATGCACTCTGAGAACTAAACAATCATTATAATAAGGGATTCTTAATGTCAGTACAGAACTATACAAAAATCAAATATAGCTCAAAATCACAAAAGCAAATTTTAATTCAGAATGATGTTTGGAGTCGACTTTCATCAGAATTCACATCCTTTCACTGAAACAAGATATTTCACTAGTCATAAAAAGGCAGCTATGCATTGCAAATGGAAGTGAAAATGAGTCTTTGCAGCATGTATGCGTGCACTATGAGATCTAAACAATCATTTTAATGGAGGATTCTTAATGTCAGCACAGAACTGTGCAAATTTCAAACATCGCTCAAAAGCACAAAAGGAAATTTTAAGTTCAGAAAGATGTTTGGAGTCGATTTTCATCAGAATTCACATCCTTTCACTGAAACAAGATATTTCACTAATGTCATTAAAAGGCAGCTATGCATTGCAAAAGGAAGTGAAAATGAGTCTTTGCAGCATGTTTGCGTGCACTATGAGATCTAAACAATCATTTTAATGGAGGATTCTTAATGTCAGCACAGAACTGTGCAAATTTCAAATATAGCTCAAAAGCAAATTTTAATTCAGAATGATGTTTGGAGTCGATTTTCATCAGAATTCACATCCTTTCACTGAAACAAGATATTTCACTAATGTCATTAAAAGGCAGCTATGCATTGCAAAAGGAAGTGAAAATGAGTCTTTGCAGCATGTTTGCGTGCACTATGAGATCTAAACAATCATTTTAATGGAGGATTCTTAATGTCAGTAGAGAACTGTGCAAAATTCAAATATAGCTCAAAAGCAAATTTTAATTCAAAATGATGTTTGGAGTCGATTTTCATCAGAATTCACATCCTTTCACTGAAACAAGATATTTCACTAATGTCATTAAAAGGCAGCTATGCATTGCAAAAGGAAGTGAAAATGAGTCTTTGCAGCATGTATGCGTGCACTATGAGATCTAAACAATCATTTTAATGGAGGAATCAGAATGTCAGTACAGAACTATACAAAATTCAAATATAGCTCAAAATCACAAAAGCAAATTTTAATTCAGAATGATGTTTGGAGTCGATTTTCATCAGAATTCACATCCTTTCACTGAAACAAGATATTTCACTAGTCATAAAAAGGCAGCTATGCATTGCAAAAGGAAGTGAAAATGAGTCTTTGCAGCATGTATGCGTGCACTATGAGATCTAAACAATCATTTTAATGGAGGATTCTTAATGTCAGCACAGAACTGTGCAAATTTCAAACATCGCTCAAAAGCACAAAAGGAAATTTTAAGTTCAGAAAGATGTTTGGAGTCGATTTTCATCAGAATTCACATCCTTTCACTGAAACAAGATATTTCACTAATGTCATTAAAAGGCAGCTATGCATTGCAAAAGGAAGTGAAAATGAGTCTTTGCAGCATGTTTGCGTGCACTATGAGATCTAAACAATCATTTTAATGGAGGATTCTTAATGTCAGCACAGAACTGTGCAAATTTCAAATATAGCTCAAAAGCAAATTTTAATTCAGAATGATGTTTGGAGTCGATTTTCATCAGAATTCACATCCTTTCACTGAAACAAGATATTTCACTAATGTCATAAAAAGGCAGCTATGCATTGCAAAAGGAAGTGAAAATGAGTCTTTGCAGCATGTATGCGTGCACTATGAGATCAAAACAATCATTTTAATGGAGGATTCTTAATGTCAGTACAGAACTATACAAAAATCAAATATAGCTCAAAATCACAAAAGCAAATTTTAATTCAGAATGATGTTTGGAGTCGATTTTCATCAGAATTCACATCCTTTCACTGAAACAAGATATTTCACTAATGTCATTAAAAGGCAGCTATGCATTGCAAAAGGAAGTGAAAATGAGTCTTTGCAGCATGTATGCGTGCACTATGAGATCTAAACAATCATTTTAATGGAGGATTCTTAATGTCAGCACAGAACTGTGCAAATTTCAAACATCGCTCAAAAGCACAAAAGGAAATTTTAAGTTCAGAAAGATGTTTGGAGTCGATTTTAATCAGAATTCACATCCTTTCACTGAAACAAGATATTTCACTAATGTCATTAAAAGGCAGCTATGCATTGCAAAAGGAAGTGAAAATGAGTCTTTGCAGCATGTATGCGTGCACTATGAGATCAAAACAATCATTTTAATGGAGGATTCTTAATGTCAGCACAGAACTGTGCAAATTTCAAACATCGCTCAAAAGCACAAAAGGAAATTTTAAGTTCAGAAAGATGTTTGGAGTCGTTTTTCATCAGAATTCACTGAAACAAGACATTTCAATATTGCATATAGTCTGCAGCTAAGCATTGCAAAAGGAAGTCAAAATGAGTCTTTGCAGCATGTTTGCGTGCACTCTGAGATCTAAACAATCATTTAAATGGAGGATTCTTAATGTCAGTACAGAACTATACAAAATTCAAATATAGCTCAAAATCACAAAAGCAAATTTTAATTCAGAATGATGTTTGGAATCGATTTTCATCAGAATTCACATCCTTTCACTGAAACAAGATATTTCACTAGTCATAAAAAGGCAGCTATGCATTGCAAAAGGAAGTGAAAATGAGTCTTTGCAGCATGTATGTGTGCACTATGAGATCTAAACAATCATTTTAATGGAGGATTCTTAATGTCAGCACAGAACTGTGCAAATTTCAAACATCGCTCAAAAGCACAAAAGGAAATTTTAAGTTCAGAAAGATTTTTGGAGTCGTTTTTCATCAGAATTCACTGAAACAAGACATTTCAATATTGCATATAGTCTGCAGCTAAGCATTACAAATGGAAGTCAAAATGAGTCTTTGCAGCATGTTTGCATGCACTCTGAGAACTAAACAATCATTATAATAAGGGATTCTTAATATCAGTACAGAACTATACAAAAATCAAATATAGCTCAAAATCACAAAAGCAAATTTTAATTCAGAATGATGTTTGGAGTCGATTTTCATCAGAATTCACATCCTTTCACTGAAACAAGATATTTCACTAGTCATAAAAAGGCAGCTATGCATTGCAAAAGGAAGTGAAAATGAGTCTTTGCAGCATGTATGCGTGCACTATGAGATCTAAACAATCATTTTAATGGAGGATTCTTAATGTCAGCACAGAACTGTGCAAATTTCAAATATAGCTCAAAAGCAAATTTTAATTCAGAATGATGTTTGGAGTCGATTTTCATCAGAATTCACATCCTTTCACTGAAACAAGATATTTCACTAATGTCATTAAAAGGCAGCTATGCATTGCAAAAGGAAGTGAAAATGAGTCTTTGCAGCATGTTTACGTGCACTATGATATCTAAACAATCATTTTAATAGAGGATTCTTAATAGCACAGAACTGTGCAAATTTCAAATATAGCTCAAAAGCAAATTTTAATTCAGAATGATGTTTGGAGTCGATTTTCATCAGAATTCACATCCTTTCACTGAAACAAGATATTTCACAAATGTCATAAAAAGGCAGCTATGCATTGCAAAAGGAAGTGAAAATGAGTCTTTGCAGCATGTATGCGTGCACTATGAGATCAAAACAATCATTTTAATGGAGGATTCTTAATGTCAGCACAGAACTGTGCAAATTTCAAACATCGCTCAAAAGCACAAAAGGAAATTTTAAGTTCAGAAAGATGTTTGGAGTCGTTTTTCATCAGAATTCACTGAAACAAGACATTTCAATATTGCATATAGTCTGCAGCTAAGCATTGCAAAAGGAAGTCAAAATGAGTCTTTGCAGCATTTTTGCGTGCACTATGAGATCTAAACATTCATTTAAATGGAGGATTCTTAATGTCAGTACAGAACTATTCAAAATTCAAATATAGTTCAAAATCACAAAAGCAAATTTTAATTCAGAATGATGTTTGGAATCGATTTTCATCAGAATTCACATCCTTTCACTGAAACATGCTATTTCACTAGTCATAAAAAGGCAGCTAAGCATTGCAAAAGGAAGTCAAAATGAGTCTTTGCAGCATTTTTGCGTGCACTATGAGATCTAAACAATCATTTAAATGGAGGATTCTTAATGTCAGTACAGAACTATACAAAATTCAAATATAGCTCAAAATCACAAAAGCAAATTTTAATTCAGAATGATGTTTGGAATCGATTTTCATCAGAATTCACATCCTTTCACTGAAACAAGATATTTCACAAATGTCATAAAAAGGCAGCTATGCATTGCAAAAGGAAGTGAAAATGAGTCTTTGCAGCATGTATGCGTGCACTATGAGATCTAAACAATCATTTTAATGGAGGATTCTTAATGTCAGCACAGAACTGTGCAAATTTCAAACATCGCTCAAAAGCACAAAAGGAAATTTTAAATTCAGAAAGATGTTTGGAGTCGTTTTTCATCAGAATTCACTGAAACAAGACATTTCAATATTGCATATAGTCTGCAGCTAAGCATTGCAAAAGGAAGTCAAAATGAGTCTTTGCAGCATTTTTGCGTGCACTATGAGATCTAAACATTCATTTAAATGGAGGATTCTTAATGTCAGTACAGAACTATACAAAATTCAAATATAGCTCAAAATCACAAAAGCAAATTTTAATTCAGAATGATGTTTGGAATCGATTTTCATCAGAATTCACATCCTTTCACTGAAACAAGATATTTCACTAGTCATAAAAAGGCAGCTATGCATTGCAAAAGGAAGTGAA
The DNA here is from genome assembly GCF_019703515.2 of Myxocyprinus asiaticus. NCBI lineage: Eukaryota > Metazoa > Chordata > Actinopteri > Cypriniformes > Catostomidae > Myxocyprinus > Myxocyprinus asiaticus. The sequence goes on from NW_026249806.1 coordinate 27,916, forward strand.
AATGAGTCTTTGCAGCATGTATGCGTGCACTATGAGATCAAAACAATCATTTTAATGGAGGATTCTTAATGTCAGCACAGAACTGTGCAAATTTCAAACATCGCTCAAAAGCACAAAAGGAAATTTTAAGTTCAGAAAGATGTTTGGAGTCGATTTTCATCAGAATTCACATCCTTTCACTGAAACAAGCTATTTCACTAGTCATAAAAAGGCAGCTATGCATTGCAAAAGGAAGTGAAAATGAGTATTTGCAGCATGTATGCGTGCACTATGAGATCAAAACAATCATTTTAATGGAGGATTCTTAATGTCAGCACAGAACTGTGCAAATTTCAAACATCGCTCAAAAGCACAAAAGGAAATTTTAAGTTCAGAAAGATGTTTGGAGTCGATTTTAATCAGAATTCACATCCTTTCACTGAAACAAGATATTTCACTAATGTCATTAAAAGGCAGCTATGCATTGCAAAAGGAAGTGAAAATGAGTCTTTGCAGCATGTTTGCGTGCACTATGAGATCTAAACAATCATTTAAATGGAGGATTCTTAATGTCAGTACAGAACTATACAAAATTCAAATATAGCTCAAAATCACAAAAGCAAATTTATTTCAGAATGATGTTTGGAGTCGATTTTCATCAGAATTCACATCCTTTCACTGAAACAAGATATTTCACTAATGTCATTAAAAGGCAGCTATGCATTGCAAAAGGAAGTGAAAATGAGACTTTGCAGCATGTTTGCATGCACTCTGAGAACTAAACAATCATTATAATAAGGGATTCTTAATGTCAGTACAGAACTATACAAAAATCAAATATAGCTCAAAATCACAAAAGCAAATTTTAATTCAGAATGATGTTTGGAGTCGATTTTCATCAGAATTCACATCCTTTCACTGAAACAAGATATTTCACTAGTCATAAAAAGGCAGCTATGCATTGCAAATGGAAGTGAAAATGAGTCTTTGCAGCATGTATGCGTGCACTATGAGATCTAAACAATCATTTTAATGGAGGATTCTTAATGTCAGCACAGAACTGTGCAAATTTCAAACATCGCTCAAAAGCACAAAAGGAAATTTTAAGTTCAGAAAGATGTTTGGAGTCGATTTTCATCAGAATTCACATCCTTTCACTGAAACAAGATATTTCACTAATGTCATTAAAAGGCAGCTATGCATTGCAAAAGGAAGTGAAAATGAGTCTTTGCAGCATGTTTGCGTGCACTATGAGATCTAAACAATCATTTTAATGGAGGATTCTTAATGTCAGCACAGAACTGTGCAAATTTCAAATATAGCTCAAAAGCAAATTTTAATTCAGAATGATGTTTGGAGTCGATTTTCATCAGAATTCACATCCTTTCACTGAAACAAGATATTTCACTAATGTCATTAAAAGGCAGCTATGCATTGCAAAAGGAAGTGAAAATGAGTCTTTGCAGCATGTTTGCGTGCACTATGAGATCTAAACAATCATTTTAATGGAGGATTCTTAATGTCAGTAGAGAACTGTGCAAAATTCAAATATAGCTCAAAAGCAAATTTTAATTCAAAATGATGTTTGGAGTCGATTTTCATCAGAATTCACATCCTTTCACTGAAACAAGATATTTCACTAATGTCATTAAAAGGCAGCTATGCATTGCAAAAGGAAGTGAAAATGAGTCTTTGCAGCATGTATGCGTGCACTATGAGATCTAAACAATCATTTTAATGGAGGAATCAGAATGTCAGTACAGAACTATACAAAATTCAAATATAGCTCAAAATCACAAAAGCAAATTTTAATTCAGAATGATGTTTGGAGTCGATTTTCATCAGAATTCACATCCTTTCACTGAAACAAGATATTTCACTAGTCATAAAAAGGCAGCTATGCATTGCAAAAGGAAGTGAAAATGAGTCTTTGCAGCATGTATGCGTGCACTATGAGATCTAAACAATCATTTTAATGGAGGATTCTTAATGTCAGCACAGAACTGTGCAAATTTCAAACATCGCTCAAAAGCACAAAAGGAAATTTTAAGTTCAGAAAGATGTTTGGAGTCGATTTTCATCAGAATTCACATCCTTTCACTGAAACAAGATATTTCACTAATGTCATTAAAAGGCAGCTATGCATTGCAAAAGGAAGTGAAAATGAGTCTTTGCAGCATGTTTGCGTGCACTATGAGATCTAAACAATCATTTTAATGGAGGATTCTTAATGTCAGCACAGAACTGTGCAAATTTCAAATATAGCTCAAAAGCAAATTTTAATTCAGAATGATGTTTGGAGTCGATTTTCATCAGAATTCACATCCTTTCACTGAAACAAGATATTTCACTAATGTCATAAAAAGGCAGCTATGCATTGCAAAAGGAAGTGAAAATGAGTCTTTGCAGCATGTATGCGTGCACTATGAGATCAAAACAATCATTTTAATGGAGGATTCTTAATGTCAGCACAGAACTGTGCAAATTTCAAACATCGCTCAAAAGCACAAAAGGAAATTTTAAGTTCAGAAAGATGTTTGGAGTCGTTTTTCATCAGAATTCACTGAAACAAGACATTTCAATATTGCATATAGTCTGCAGCTAAGCATTGCAAAAGGAAGTCAAAATGAGTCTTTGCAGCATGTTTGCGTGCACTATGAGATCTAAACATTCATTTAAATGGAGGATTCTTAATGTCAGTACAGAACTATACAAAATTCAAATATAGCTCAAAATCACAAAAGCAAATTTTAATTCAGAATGATGTTTGGAATCGATTTTCATCAGAATTCACATCCTTTCACTGAAACAAGATATTTCACTAGTCATAAAAAGGCAGCTATGCATTGCAAAAGGAAGTGAAAATGAGTCTTTGCAGCATGTATGCGTGCACTATGAGATCAAAACAATCATTTTAATGGAGGATTCTTAATGTCAGCACAGAACTGTGCAAATTTCAAACATCGCTCAAAAGCACAAAAGGAAATTTTAAGTTCAGAAAGATGTTTGGAGTCGATTTTCATCAGAATTCACATCCTTTCACTGAAACAAGCTATTTCACTAGTCATAAAAAGGCAGCTATGCATTGCAAAAGGAAGTGAAAATGAGTATTTGCAGCATGTATGCGTGCACTATGAGATCAAAACAATCATTTTACTGGAGGATTCTTAATGTCAGCACAGAACTGTGCAAATTTCAAACATCGCTCAAAAGCACAAAAGGAAATTTTAAGTTCAGAAAGATGTTTGGAGTCGATTTTAATCAGAATTCACATCCTTTCACTGAAACAAGATATTTCACTAATGTCATTAAAAGGCAGCTATGCATTGCAAAAGGAAGTGAAAATGAGTCTTTGCAGCATGTTTGCGTGCACTATGAGATCTAAACAATCATTTAAATGGAGGATTCTTAATGTCAGTACAGAACTATACAAAATTCAAATATAGCTCAAAATCACAAAAGCAAATTTATTTCAGAATGATGTTTGGAGTCGATTTTCATCAGAATTCACATCCTTTCACTGAAACAAGATATTTCACTAATGTCATTAAAAGGCAGCTATGCATTGCAAAAGGAAGTGAAAATGAGACTTTGCAGCATGTTTGCATGCACTCTGAGAACTAAACAATCATTATAATAAGGGATTCTTAATGTCAGTACAGAACTATACAAAAATCAAATATAGCTCAAAATCACAAAAGCAAATTTTAATTCAGAATGATGTTTGGAGTCGATTTTCATCAGAATTCACATCCTTTCACTGAAACAAGATATTTCACTAGTCATAAAAAGGCAGCTATGCATTGCAAAAGGAAGTGAAAATGAGTCTTTGCAGCATGTATGCGTGCACTATGAGATCTAAACAATCATTTTAATGGAGGATTCTTAATGTCAGCACAGAACTGTGCAAATTTCAAACATCGCTCAAAAGCACAAAAGGAAATTTTAAGTTCAGAAAGATGTTTGGAGTCGATTTTCATCAGAATTCACATCCTTTCACTGAAACAAGATATTTCACTAATGTCATTAAAAGGCAGCTATGCATTGCAAAAGGAAGTGAAAATGAGTCTTTGCAGCATGTTTGCGTGCACTATGAGATCTAAACAATCATTTTAATGGAGGATTCTTAATGTCAGCACAGAACTGTGCAAATTTCAAATATAGCTCAAAAGCAAATTTTAATTCAGAATGATGTTTGGAGTCGATTTTCATCAGAATTCACATCCTTTCACTGAAACAAGATATTTCACTAATGTCATTAAAAGGCAGCTATGCATTGCAAAAGGAAGTGAAAATGAGTCTTTGCAGCATGTTTGCGTGCACTATGAGATCTAAACAATCATTTTAATGGAGGATTCTTAATGTCAGTACAGAACTGTGCAAAATTCAAATATAGCTCAAAAGCAAATTTTAATTCAGAAATGATGTTTGGAGTCGATTTTCATCAGAATTCACATCCTTTCACTGAAACAAGATATTTCACTAATGTCATTAAAAGGCAGCTATGCATTGCAAAAGGAAGTGAAAATGAGTCTTTGCAGCATGTATGCGTGCACTATGAGATCTAAACAATCATTTTAATGGAGGAATCTGAATGTCAGTACAGAACTATACAAAATTCAAATATAGCTCAAAATCACAAAAGCAAATTTTAATTCAGAATGATGTTTGGAGTCGATTTTCATCAGAATTCACATCCTTTCACTGAAACAAGATATTTCACTAGTCATAAAAAGGCAGCTATGCATTGCAAAAGGAAGTGAAAATGAGTCTTTGCAGCATGTATGCGTGCACTATGAGATCTAAACAATCATTTTAATGGAGGATTCTTAATGTCAGCACAGAACTGTGCAAATTTCAAACATCGCTCAAAAGCACAAAAGGAAATTTTAAGTTCAGAAAGATGTTTGGAGTCGATTTTCATCAGAATTCACATCCTTTCACTGAAACAAGATATTTCACTAATGTCATTAAAAGGCAGCTATGCATTGCAAAAGGAAGTGAAAATGAGTCTTTGCAGCATGTTTGCGTGCACTATGAGATCTAAACAATCATTTTAATGGAGGATTCTTAATGTCAGCACAGAACTGTGCAAATTTCAAATATAGCTCAAAAGCAAATTTTAATTCAGAATGATGTTTGGAGTCGATTTTCATCAGAATTCACATCCTTTCACTGAAACAAGATATTTCACTAATGTCATAAAAAGGCAGCTATGCATTGCAAAAGGAAGTGAAAATGAGTCTTTGCAGCATGTATGCGTGCACTATGAGATCAAAACAATCATTTTAATGGAGGATTCTTAATGTCAGTACAGAACTATACAAAAATCAAATATAGCTCAAAATCACAAAAGCAAATTTTAATTCAGAATGATGTTTGGAGTCGATTTTCATCAGAATTCACATCCTTTCACTGAAACAAGATATTTCACTAATGTCATTAAAAGGCAGCTATGCATTGCAAAAGGAAGTGAAAATGAGTCTTTGCAGCATGTATGCGTGCACTATGAGATCAAAACAATCATTTTAATGGAGGATTCTTAATGTCAGCACAGAACTGTGCAAATTTCAAACATCGCTCAAAAGCACAAAAGGAAATTTTAAGTTCAGAAAGATGTTTGGAGTCGTTTTTCATCAGAATTCACTGAAACAAGACATTTCAATATTGCATATAGTCTGCAGCTAAGCATTGCAAAAGGAAGTCAAAATGAGTCTTTGCAGCATGTTTGCGTGCACTCTGAGATCTAAACAATCATTTAAATGGAGGATTCTTAATGTCAGTACAGAACTATACAAAATTCAAATATAGCTCAAAATCACAAAAGCAAATTTTAATTCAGAATGATGTTTGGAATCGATTTTCATCAGAATTCACATCCTTTCACTGAAACAAGATATTTCACTAGTCATAAAAAGGCAGCTATGCATTGCAAAAGGAAGTGAAAATGAGTCTTTGCAGCATGTATGTGTGCACTATGAGATCTAAACAATCATTTTAATGGAGGATTCTTAATGTCAGCACAGAACTGTGCAAATTTCAAACATCGCTCAAAAGCACAAAAGGAAATTTTAAGTTCAGAAAGATTTTTGGAGTCGTTTTTCATCAGAATTCACTGAAACAAGACATTTCAATATTGCATATAGTCTGCAGCTAAGCATTACAAATGGAAGTCAAAATGAGTCTTTGCAGCATGTTTGCATGCACTCTGAGAACTAAACAATCATTATAATAAGGGATTCTTAATATCAGTACAGAACTATACAAAAATCAAATATAGCTCAAAATCACAAAAGCAAATTTTAATTCAGAATGATGTTTGGAGTCGATTTTCATCAGAATTCACATCCTTTCACTGAAACAAGATATTTCACTAGTCATAAAAAGGCAGCTATGCATTGCAAAAGGAAGTGAAAATGAGTCTTTGCAGCATGTATGCGTGCACTATGAGATCTAAACAATCATTTTAATGGAGGATTCTTAATGTCAGCACAGAACTGTGCAAATTTCAAATATCGCTCAAAAGCACAAAAGGAAATTTTAAGTTCAGAATGATGTTTGGAGTCGATTTTCATCAGAATTCACATCCTTTCACTGAAACAAGATATTTCACTAATGTCATTAAAAGGCAGCTATGCATTGCAAAAAGAAGTGAAAATGAGTCTTTGCAGCATGTTTACGTGCACTATGATATCTAAACAATCATTTTAATAGAGGATTCTTAATAGCACAGAACTGTGCAAATTTCAAATATAGCTCAAAAGCAAATTTTAATTCAGAATGATGTTTGGAGTCGATTTTCATCAGAATTCACATCCTTTCACTGAAACAAGATATTTCACAAATGTCATAAAAAGGCAGCTATGCATTGCAAAAGGAAGTGAAAATGAGTCTTTGCAGCATGTATGCGTGCACTATGAGATCAAAACAATCATTTTAATGGAGGATTCTTAATGTCAGCACAGAACTGTGCAAATTTCAAACATCGCTCAAAAGCACAAAAGGAAATTTTAAGTTCAGAAAGATGTTTGGAGTCGATTTTCATCAGAATTCACATCCTTTCACTGAAACAAGACTATTTCACTAGTGCATATAGACGGCAGCTAAGCATTGCAAAAGGAAGTCAAAATGAGTCTTTGCAGCATTTTTGCGTGCACTATGAGATCTAAACAATCATTTAAATGGAGGATTCTTAATGTCAGTACAGAACTATACAAAATTCAAATATAGCTCAAAATCACAAAAGCAAATTTTAATTCAGAATGATGTTTGGAATCGATTTTCATCAGAATTCACATCCTTTCACTGAAACAAGATATTTCACAAATGTCATAAAAAGGCAGCTATGCATTGCAAAAGGAAGTGAAAATGAGTCTTTGCAGCATGTTTGCGTGCACTATGAGATCTAAACAATCATTTTAATGGAGGATTCTTAATGTCAGTAGAGAACTGTGCAAAATTCAAATATAGCTCAAAAGCAAATTTTAATTCAAAATGATGTTTGGAGTCGATTTTCATCAGAATTCACATCCTTTCACTGAAACAAGATATTTCACTAATGTCATTAAAAGGCAGCTATGCATTGCAAAAGGAAGTGAAAATGAGTCTTTGCAGCATGTATGCGTGCACTATGAGATCTAAACAATCATTTTAATGGAGGATTCTGAATGTCAGTACAGAACTATACAAAATTCAAATATAGCTCAAAATCACAAAAGCAAATTTTAATTCAGAATGATGTTTGGAGTCGATTTTCATCAGAATTCACATCCTTTCACTGAAACAAGATATTTCACTAGTCATAAAAAGGCAGCTATGCATTGCAAAAGGAAGTGAAAATGAGTCTTTGCAGCATGTATGCGTGCACTATGAGATCTAAACAATCATTTTAATGGAGGATTCTTAATGTCAGCACAGAACTGTGCAAATTTCAAACATCGCTCAAAAGCACAAAAGGAAATTTTAAGTTCAGAAAGATGTTTGGAGTCGATTTTCATCAGAATTCACATCCTTTCACTGAAACAAGATATTTCACTAATGTCATTAAAAGGCAGCTATGCATTGCAAAAGGAAGTGAAAATGAGTCTTTGCAGCATGTTTGCGTGCACTATGAGATCTAAACAATCATTTTAATGGAGGATTCTTAATGTCAGCACAGAACTGTGCAAATTTCAAATATAGCTCAAAAGCAAATTTTAATTCAGAATGATGTTTGGAGTCGATTTTCATCAGAATTCACATCCTTTCACTGAAACAAGATATTTCACTAATGTCATAAAAAGGCAGCTATGCATTGCAAAAGGAAGTGAAAATGAGTCTTTGCAGCATGTATGCGTGCACTATGAGATCAAAACAATCATTTTAATGGAGGATTCTTAATGTCAGCACAGAACTGTGCAAATTTCAAACATCGCTCAAAAGCACAAAAGGAAATTTTAAGTTCAGAAAGATGTTTGGAGTCGTTTTTCATCAGAATTCACTGAAACAAGACATTTCAATATTGCATATAGTCTGCAGCTAAGCATTGCAAAAGGAAGTCAAAATGAGTCTTTGCAGCATGTTTGCGTGCACTATGAGATCTAAACAATCATTTAAATGGAGGATTCTTAATGTCAGTACAGAACTATACAAAATTCAAATATAGCTCAAAATCACAAAAGCAAATTTTAATTCAGAATGATGTTTGGAATCGATTTTCATCAGAATTCACATCCTTTCACTGAAACAAGATATTTCACTAGTCATAAAAAGGCAGCTATGCATTGCAAAAGGAAGTGAAAATGAGTCTTTGCAGCATGTATGCGTGCACTATGAGATCAAAACAATCATTTTAATGGAGGATTCTTAATGTCAGCACAGAACTGTGCAAATTTCAAACATCGCTCAAAAGCACAAAAGGAAATTTTAAGTTCAGAAAGATGTTTGGAGTCGATTTTCATCAGAATTCACATCCTTTCACTGAAACAAGCTATTTCACTAGTCATAAAAAGGCAGCTATGCATTGCAAAAGGAAGTGAAAATGAGTATTTGCAGCATGTATGCGTGCACTATGAGATCAAAACAATCATTTTAATGGAGGATTCTTAATGTCAGCACAGAACTGTGCAAATTTCAAACATCGCTCAAAAGCACAAAAGGAAATTTTAAGTTCAGAAAGATGTTTGGAGTCGATTTTAATCAGAATTCACATCCTTTCACTGAAACAAGATATTTCACTAATGTCATTAAAAGGCAGCTATGCATTGCAAAAGGAAGTGAAAATGAGTCTTTGCAGCATGTTTGCGTGCACTATGAGATCTAAACAATCATTTAAATGGAGGATTCTTAATGTCAGTACAGAACTATACAAAATTCAAATATAGCTCAAAATCACAAAAGCAAATTTATTTCAGAATGATGTTTGGAGTCGATTTTCATCAGAATTCACATCCTTTCACTGAAACAAGATATTTCACTAATGTCATTAAAAGGCAGCTATGCATTGCAAAAGGAAGTGAAAATGAGACTTTGCAGCATGTTTGCATGCACTCTGAGAACTAAACAATCATTATAATAAGGGATTCTTAATGTCAGTACAGAACTATACAAAAATCAAATATAGCTCAAAATCACAAAAGCAAATTTTAATTCAGAATGATGTTTGGAGTCGATTTTCATCAGAATTCACATCCTTTCACTGAAACAAGATATTTCACTAGTCATAAAAAGGCAGCTATGCATTGCAAATGGAAGTGAAAATGAGTCTTTGCAGCATGTATGCGTGCACTATGAGATCTAAACAATCATTTTAATGGAGGATTCTTAATGTCAGCACAGAACTGTGCAAATTTCAAACATCGCTCAAAAGCACAAAAGGAAATTTTAAGTTCAGAAAGATGTTTGGAGTCGATTTTCATCAGAATTCACATCCTTTCACTGAAACAAGATATTTCACTAATGTCATTAAAAGGCAGCTATGCATTGCAAAAGGAAGTGAAAATGAGTCTTTGCAGCATGTTTGCGTGCACTATGAGATCTAAACAATCATTTTAATGGAGGATTCTTAATGTCAGCACAGAACTGTGCAAATTTCAAATATAGCTCAAAAGCAAATTTTAATTCAGAATGATGTTTGGAGTCGATTTTCATCAGAATTCACATCCTTTCACTGAAACAAGATATTTCACTAATGTCATTAAAAGGCAGCTATGCATTGCAAAAGGAAGTGAAAATGAGTCTTTGCAGCATGTTTGCGTGCACTATGAGATCTAAACAATCATTTTAATGGAGGATTCTTAATGTCAGTAGAGAACTGTGCAAAATTCAAATATAGCTCAAAAGCAAATTTTAATTCAAAATGATGTTTGGAGTCGATTTTCATCAGAATTCACATCCTTTCACTGAAACAAGATATTTCACTAATGTCATTAAAAGGCAGCTATGCATTGCAAAAGGAAGTGAAAATGAGTCTTTGCAGCATGTATGCGTGCACTATGAGATCTAAACAATCATTTTAATGGAGGAATCAGAATGTCAGTACAGAACTATACAAAATTCAAATATAGCTCAAAATCACAAAAGCAAATTTTAATTCAGAATGATGTTTGGAGTCGATTTTCATCAGAATTCACATCCTTTCACTGAAACAAGATATTTCACTAGTCATAAAAAGGCAGCTATGCATTGCAAAAGGAAGTGAAAATGAGTCTTTGCAGCATGTATGCGTGCACTATGAGATCTAAACAATCATTTTAATGGAGGATTCTTAATGTCAGCACAGAACTGTGCAAATTTCAAACATCGCTCAAAAGCACAAAAGGAAATTTTAAGTTCAGAAAGATGTTTGGAGTCGATTTTCATCAGAATTCACATCCTTTCACTGAAACAAGATATTTCACTAATGTCATTAAAAGGCAGCTATGCATTGCAAAAGGAAGTGAAAATGAGTCTTTGCAGCATGTTTGCGTGCACTATGAGATCTAAACAATCATTTTAATGGAGGATTCTTAATGTCAGCACAGAACTGTGCAAATTTCAAATATAGCTCAAAAGCAAATTTTAATTCAGAATGATGTTTGGAGTCGATTTTCATCAGAATTCACATCCTTTCACTGAAACAAGATATTTCACTAATGTCATAAAAAGGCAGCTATGCATTGCAAAAGGAAGTGAAAATGAGTCTTTGCAGCATGTATGCGTGCACTATGAGATCAAAACAATCATTTTAATGGAGGATTCTTAATGTCAGTACAGAACTATACAAAAATCAAATATAGCTCAAAATCACAAAAGCAAATTTTAATTCAGAATGATGTTTGGAGTCGATTTTCATCAGAATTCACATCCTTTCACTGAAACAAGATATTTCACTAATGTCATTAAAAGGCAGCTATGCATTGCAAAAGGAAGTGAAAATGAGTCTTTGCAGCATGTATGCGTGCACTATGAGATCAAAACAATCATTTTAATGGAGGATTCTTAATGTCAGCACAGAACTGTGCAAATTTCAAACATCGCTCAAAAGCACAAAAGGAAATTTTAAGTTCAGAAAGATGTTTGGAGTCGTTTTTCATCAGAATTCACTGAAACAAGACATTTCAATATTGCATATAGTCTGCAGCTAAGCATTGCAAAAGGAAGTCAAAATGAGTCTTTGCAGCATGTTTGCGTGCACTCTGAGATCTAAACAATCATTTAAATGGAGGATTCTTAATGTCAGTACAGAACTATACAAAATTCAAATATAGCTCAAAATCACAAAAGCAAATTTTAATTCAGAATGATGTTTGGAATCGATTTTCATCAGAATTCACATCCTTTCACTGAAACAAGATATTTCACTAGTCATAAAAAGGCAGCTATGCATTGCAAAAGGAAGTGAAAATGAGTCGTTGCAGCATGTTTGCGTGCACTAAGAGATCTAAACAATCATTCTAATAGAGGATTCTTAATGTCAGTTCAGATCTGTGCAAGTTTCAAACATCGCTCAAGTGCACAAAAGCAAATTTTAAGTTCAGAAAGATGTTTGGAGTCGTTTTTCATCAGAATTCACTTATTCACTGAAACAAGACATTTCAATATTGCAAATAGTCTGCAACTAAACATTGCAATTGGAAGTCAAAATGAGTCTTTGCAGCATGTTTGCATGCACTCTGAGAACTAAACAATCATTATAATAAGGGATTCTTAATGTCAGTACAGAACTATACAAAAATCAAATATAGCTCCAAATCACAAAAGCAAATTTTAATTCAGAATGATGTTTGGAGTCGATTTTCATCAGAATTCACATCCTTTCACTGAAACAAGATATTTCACTAGTCATAAAAAGGCAGCTATGCATTGCAAAAGGAAGTGAAAATGAGTCTTTGCAGCATGTATGCGTGCACTATGAGATCTAAACAATCATTTTAATGGAGGATTCTTAATGTCAGCACAGAACTGTGCAAATTTCAAATATAGCTCAAAAGCAAATTTTAATTCAGAATGATGTTTGGAGTCGATTTTCATCAGAATTCACATCCTTTCACTGAAACAAGATATTTCACTAATGTCATTAAAAGGCAGCTATGCATTGCAAAAGGAAGTGAAAATGAGTCTTTGCAGCATGTTTGCGTGCACTATGATATCTAAACAATCATTTTAATAGAGGATTCTTAATGTCAGCACAGAACTGTGCAAATTTCAAATATAGCTCAAAAGCAAATTTTAATTCAGAATGATGTTTGGAGTCGATTTTCATCAGAATTCACATCCTTTCACTGAAACAAGATATTTCACTAATGTCATAAAAAGGCAGCTATGCATTGCAAAAGGAAGTGAAAATGAGTCTTTGCAGCATGTATGCGTGCACTATGAGATCAAAACAATCATTTTAATGGAGGATTCTTAATGTCAGCACAGAACTGTGCAAATTTCAAACATCGCTCAAAAGCACAAAAGGAAATTTTAAGTTCAGAAAGATGTTTGGAGTCGATTTTCATCAGAATTCACATCCTTTCACTGAAACAAGACTATTTCACTAGTCATAAAAAGGCAGCTAAGCATTGCAAAAGGAAGTCAAAATGAGTCTTTGCAGCATGTTTGCGTGCACTATGAGATCTAAACAATCATTTAAATGGAGGATTCTTAATGTCAGTACAGAACTATACAAAATTCAAATATAGCTCAAAATCACAAAAGCAAATTTTAATTCAGAATGATGTTTGGAATCGATTTTCATCAGAATTCACATCCTTTCACTGAAACAAGATATTTCACAAATGTCATAAAAAGGCAGCTATGCATTGCAAAAGGAAGTGAAAATGAGTCTTTGCAGCATGTATGCGTGCACTATGAGATCTAAACAATCATTTTAATGGAGGATTCTTAATGTCAGCACAGAACTGTGCAAATTTCAAACATCGCTCAAAAGCACAAAAGGAAATTTTAAGTTCAGAAAGATGTTTGGAGTCGATTTTCATCAGAATTCACATCCTTTCACTGAAACAAGATATTTCACTAATGTCATTAAAAGGCAGCTATGCATTGCAAAAGGAAGTGAAAATGAGTCTTTGCAGCATGTTTGCGTGCACTATGAGATCTAAACAATCATTTTAATGGAGGATTCTTAATGTCAGCACAGAACTGTGCAAATTTCAAATATAGCTCAAAAAGCAAATTTTAATTCAGAATGATGTTTGGAGTCGATTTTCATCAGAATTCACATCCTTTCACTGAAACAAGATATTTCACTAGTCATAAAAAGGCAGCTATGCATTGCAAAAGGAAGTGAAAATGAGTCTTTGCAGCATGTATGCGTGCACTATGAGATCTAAACAATCATTTTAATGGAGGATTCTTAATGTCAGCACAGAACTGTGCAAATTTCAAACATCGCTCAAAAGCACAAAAGGAAATTTTAAGTTCAGAAAGATGTTTGGAGTCGTTTTTCATCAGAATTCACTGAAACAAGACATTTCAATATTGCATATAGTCTGCAGCTAAGCATTGCAAAAGGAAGTCAAAATGAGTCTTTGCAGCATGTTTGCATGCACTCTGAGATCTAAACAATCATTATAATAAGGGATTCTTAATGTCAGTAGAGAACTATACAAAAATCAAATATAGCTCAAAATCACAAAAGCAAATTTTAATTCAGAATGATGTTTGGAGTCGATTTTCATCAGAATTCACATCCTTTCACTGAAACAAGATATTTCACTAGTCATAAAAAGGCAGCTATGCATTGCAAAAGGAAGTGAAAATGAGACTTTGCAGCATGTTTGCATGCACTCTGAGAACTAAACAATCATTATAATAAGGGATTCTTAATGTCAGTACAGAACTATACAAAAATCAAATATAGCTCAAAATCACAAAAGCAAATTTTAATTCAGAATGATGTTTGGAGTCGATTTTCATCAGAATTCACATCCTTTCACTGAAACAAGATATTTCACTAGTCATAAAAAGGCAGCTATGCATTGCAAATGGAAGTGAAAATGAGTCTTTGCAGCATGTATGCGTGCACTATGAGATCTAAACAATCATTTTAATGGAGGATTCTTAATGTCAGCACAGAACTGTGCAAATTTCAAACATCGCTCAAAAGCACAAAAGGAAATTTTAAGTTCAGAAAGATGTTTGGAGTCGATTTTCATCAGAATTCACATCCTTTCACTGAAACAAGATATTTCACTAATGTCATTAAAAGGCAGCTATGCATTGCAAAAGGAAGTGAAAATGAGTCTTTGCAGCATGTTTGCGTGCACTATGAGATCTAAACAATCATTTTAATGGAGGATTCTTAATGTCAGCACAGAACTGTGCAAATTTCAAATATAGCTCAAAAGCAAATTTTAATTCAGAATGATGTTTGGAGTCGATTTTCATCAGAATTCACATCCTTTCACTGAAACAAGATATTTCACTAATGTCATTAAAAGGCAGCTATGCATTGCAAAAAGAAGTGAAAATGAGTCTTTGCAGCATGTTTACGTGCACTATGATATCTAAACAATCATTTTAATAGAGGATTCTTAATGTCAGCACAGAACTGTGCAAATTTCAAATATAGCTCAAAAGCAAATTTTAATTCAGAATGATGTTTGGAGTCGATTTTCATCAGAATTCACATCCTTTCACTGAAACAAGATATTTCACTAATGTCATAAAAAGGCAGCTATGCATTGCAAAAGGAAGTGAAAATGAGTCTTTGCAGCATGTATGCGTGCACTATGAGATCAAAACAATCATTTTAATGGAGGATTCTTAATGTCAGCACAGAACTGTGCAAATTTCAAACATCGCTCAAAAGCACAAAAGGAAATTTTAAGTTCAGAAAGATGTTTGGAGTCGATTTTCATCAGAATTCACATCCTTTCACTGAAACAAGACTATTTCACTAGTGCATATAAAAGGCAGCTAAGCATTGCAAAAGGAAGTCAAAATGAGTCTTTGCAGCATTTTTGCGTGCACTATGAGATCTAAACAATCATTTAAATGGAGGATTCTTAATGTCAGTACAGAACTATACAAAATTCAAATATAGCTCAAAATCACAAAAGCAAATTTTAATTCAGAATGATGTTTGGAATCGATTTTCATCAGAATTCACATCCTTTCACTGAAACAAGATATTTCACAAATGTCATAAAAAGGCAGCTATGCATTGCAAAAGGAAGTGAAAATGAGTCTTTGCAGCATGTATGCGTGCACTATGAGATCTAAACAATCATTTTAATGGAGGATTCTTAATGTCAGCACAGAACTGTGCAAATTTCAAACATCGCTCAAAAGCACAAAAGGAAATTTTAAGTTCAGAAAGATGTTTGGAGTCGATTTTCATCAGAATTCACTGAAACAAGATATTTCACTAATGTCATTAAAAGGCAGCTATGCATTGCAAAAGGAAGTGAAAATGAGTCTTTGCAGTATGTTTGCGTGCACTATGAGATCTAAACAATCATTTTAATGGAGGATTCTTAATGTCAGCACAGAACTGTGCAAATTTCAAATATAGCTCAAAAGCAAATTTTAATTCAGAATGATGTTTGGAGTCGATTTTCATCAGAATTCACATCCTTTCACTGAAACAAGATATTTCACTAGTCATAAAAAGGCAGCTATGCATTGCAAAAGGAAGTGAAAATGAGTCTTTGCAGCATGTATGCGTGCACTATGAGATCTAAACAATCATTTTAATGGAGGATTCTTAATGTCAGCACAGAACTGTGCAAATTTCAAACATCGCTCAAAAGCACAAAAGGAAATTTTAAGTTCAGAAAGATGTTTGGAGTCGTTTTTCATCAGAATTCACTGAAACAAGACATTTCAATATTGCATATAGTCTGCAGCTAAGCATTGCAAAAGGAAGTCAAAATGAGTCTTTGCAGCATGTTTGCATGCACTCTGAGATCTAAACAATCATTATAATAAGGGATTCTTAATGTCAGTAGAGAACTATACAAAAATCAAATATAGCTCAAAATCACAAAAGCAAATTTTAATTCAGAATGATGTTTGGAGTCGATTTTCATCAGAATTCACATCCTTTCACTGAAACAAGATATTTCACTAGTCATAAAAAGGCAGCTATGCATTGCAAAAGGAAGTGAAAATGAGACTTTGCAGCATGTTTGCATGCACTCTGAGAACTAAACAATCATTATAATAAGGGATTCTTAATGTCAGTACAGAACTATACAAAAATCAAATATAGCTCAAAATCACAAAAGCAAATTTTAATTCAGAATGATGTTTGGAGTCGATTTTCATCAGAATTCACATCCTTTCACTGAAACAAGATATTTCACTAGTCATAAAAAGGCAGCTATGCATTGCAAATGGAAGTGAAAATGAGTCTTTGCAGCATGTATGCGTGCACTATGAGATCTAAACAATCATTTTAATGGAGGATTCTTAATGTCAGCACAGAACTGTGCAAATTTCAAACATCGCTCAAAAGCACAAAAGGAAATTTTAAGTTCAGAAAGATGTTTGGAGTCGATTTTCATCAGAATTCACATCCTTTCACTGAAACAAGATATTTCACTAATGTCATTAAAAGGCAGCTATGCATTGCAAAAGGAAGTGAAAATGAGTCTTTGCAGCATGTTTGCGTGCACTATGAGATCTAAACAATCATTTTAATGGAGGATTCTTAATGTCAGCACAGAACTGTGCAAATTTCAAATATAGCTCAAAAGCAAATTTTAATTCAGAATGATGTTTGGAGTCGATTTTCATCAGAATTCACATCCTTTCACTGAAACAAGATATTTCACTAATGTCATTAAAAGGCAGCTATGCATTGCAAAAGGAAGTGAAAATGAGTCTTTGCAGCATGTTTGCGTGCACTATGAGATCTAAACAATCATTTTAATGGAGGATTCTTAATGTCAGTACAGAACTGTGCAAAATTCAAATATAGCTCAAAAGCAAATTTTAATTCAGAATAATGTTTGGAGTCGATTTTCATCAGAATTCACATCCTTTCACTGAAACAAGATATTTCACTAATGTCATTAAAAGGCAGCTATGCATTGCAAAAGGAAGTGAAAATGAGTCTTTGCAGCATGTATGCGTGCACTATGAGATCTAAACAATCATTTTAATGGAGGATTCTGAATGTCAGTACAGAACTATACAAAATTCAAATATAGCTCAAAATCACAAAAGCAAATTTTAATTCAGAATGATGTTTGGAGTCGATTTTCATCAGAATTCACATCCTTTCACTGAAACAAGATATTTCACTAGTCATAAAAAGGCAGCTATGCATTGCAAAAGGAAGTGAAAATGAGTCTTTGCAGCATGTATGCGTGCACTATGAGATCTAAACAATCATTTTAATGGAGGATTCTTAATGTCAGCACAGAACTGTGCAAATTTCAAACATCGCTCAAAAGCACAAAAGGAAATTTTAAGTTCAGAAAGATGTTTGGAGTCGATTTTCATCAGAATTCACATCCTTTCACTGAAACAAGATATTTCACTAATGTCATTAAAAGGCAGCTATGCATTGCAAAAGGAAGTGAAAATGAGTCTTTGCAGCATGTTTGCGTGCACTATGAGATCTAAACAATCATTTTAATGGAGGATTCTTAATGTCAGCACAGAACTGTGCAAATTTCAAATATAGCTCAAAAGCAAATTTTAATTCAGAATGATGTTTGGAGTCGATTTTCATCAGAATTCACATCCTTTCACTGAAACAAGATATTTCACTAATGTCATAAAAAGGCAGCTATGCATTGCAAAAGGAAGTGAAAATGAGTCTTTGCAGCATGTATGCGTGCACTATGAGATCATAAACAATCATTTTAATGGAGGATTCTTAATGTCAGTACAGAACTATACAAAAATCAAATATAGCTCAAAATCACAAAAGCAAATTTTAATTCAGAATGATGTTTGGAGTCGATTTTCATCAGAATTCACATCCTTTCACTGAAACAAGATATTTCACTAATGTCATTAAAAGGCAGCTATGCATTGCAAAAGGAAGTGAAAATGAGTCTTTGCAGCATGTATGCGTGCACTATGAGATCTAAACAATCATTTTAATGGAGGATTCTTAATGTCAGCACAGAACTGTGCAAATTTCAAACATCGCTCAAAAGCACAAAAGGAAATTTTAAGTTCAGAAAGATGTTTGGAGTCGATTTTCATCAGAATTCACATCCTTTCACTGAAACAAGATATTTCACTAATGTCATTAAAAGGCAGCTATGCATTGCAAAAGGAAGTGAAAATGAGTCTTTGCAGCATGTATGCGTGCACTATGAGATCAAAACAATCATTTTAATGGAGGATTCTTAATGTCAGCACAGAACTGTGCAAATTTCAAACATCGCTCAAAAGCACAAAAGGAAATTTTAAGTTCAGAAAGATGTTTGGAGTCGTTTTTCATCAGAATTCACTGAAACAAGACATTTCAATATTGCATATAGTCTGCAGCTAAGCATTGCAAAAGGAAGTCAAAATGAGTCTTTGCAGCATGTTTGCGTGCACTCTGAGATCTAAACAATCATTTAAATGGAGGATTCTTAATGTCAGTACAGAACTATACAAAATTCAAATATAGCTCAAAATCACAAAAGCAAATTTTAATTCAGAATGATGTTTGGAATCGATTTTCATCAGAATTCACATCCTTTCACTGAAACAAGATATTTCACTAGTCATAAAAAGGCAGCTATGCATTGCAAAAGGAAGTGAAAATGAGTCTTTGCAGCATGTATGCGTGCACTATGAGATCTAAACAATCATTTTAATGGAGGATTCTTAATGTCAGCACAGAACTGTGCAAATTTCAAACATCGCTCAAAAGCACAAAAGGAAATTTTAAGTTCAGAAAGATTTTTGGAGTCGTTTTTCATCAGAATTCACTGAAACAAGACATTTCAATATTGCATATAGTCTGCAGCTAAGCATTAAAAATGGAAGTCAAAATGAGTCTTTGCAGCATGTTTGCATGCACTCTGAGAACTAAACAATCATTATAATAAGGGATTCTTAATATCAGTACAGAACTATACAAAAATCAAATATAGCTCAAAATCACAAAAGCAAATTTTAATTCAGAATGATGTTTGGAGTCGATTTTCATCAGAATTCACATCCTTTCACTGAAACAAGATATTTCACTAGTCATAAAAAGGCAGCTATGCATTGCAAAAGGAAGTGAAAATGAGTCTTTGCAGCATGTATGCGTGCACTATGAGATCTAAACAATCATTTTAATGGAGGATTCTTAATGTCAGCACAGAACTGTGCAAATTTCAAATATAGCTCAAAAGCAAATTTTAATTCAGAATGATGTTTGGAGTCGATTTTCATCAGAATTCACATCCTTTCACTGAAACAAGATATTTCACTAATGTCATTAAAAGGCAGCTATGCATTGCAAAAGGAAGTGAAAATGAGTCTTTGCAGCATGTTTACGTGCACTATGATATCTAAACAATCATTTTAATAGAGGATTCTTAATAGCACAGAACTGTGCAAATTTCAAATATAGCTCAAAAGCAAATTTTAATTCAGAATGATGTTTGGAGTCGATTTTCATCAGAATTCACATCCTTTCACTGAAACAAGATATTTCACAAATGTCATAAAAAGGCAGCTATGCATTGCAAAAGGAAGTGAAAATGAGTCTTTGCAGCATGTATGCGTGCACTATGAGATCAAAACAATCATTTTAATGGAGGATTCTTAATGTCAGCACAGAACTGTGCAAATTTCAAACATCGCTCAAAAGCACAAAAGGAAATTTTAAGTTCAGAAAGATGTTTGGAGTCGTTTTTCATCAGAATTCACTGAAACAAGACATTTCAATATTGCATATAGTCTGCAGCTAAGCATTGCAAAAGGAAGTCAAAATGAGTCTTTGCAGCATTTTTGCGTGCACTATGAGATCTAAACATTCATTTAAATGGAGGATTCTTAATGTCAGTACAGAACTATTCAAAATTCAAATATAGCTCAAAATCACAAAAGCAAATTTTAATTCAGAATGATGTTTGGAATCGATTTTCATCAGAATTCACATCCTTTCACTGAAACAAGATATTTCACTAGTCATAAAAAGGCAGCTATGCATTGCGAAAGGAAGTGAAAATGAGTCTTTGCAGCATGTATGCGTGCACTATGAGATCAAAACAATCATTTTAATGGAGGATTCTTAATGTCAGTACAGAACTATACAAAAATCAAATATAGCTCAAAATCACAAAAGCAAATTTTAATTCAGAATGATGTTTGGAGTCGATTTTCATCAGAATTCACATCCTTTCACTGAAACAAGATATTTCACTATTCATAAAAAGGCAGCTATGCATTGCAAAAGGAAGTGAAAATGAGTCTTTGCAGCATGTATGCGTGCACTATGAGATCTAAACAATCATTTTAATGGAGGATTCTTAATGTCAGCACAGAACTGTGCAAATTTCAAACATCGCTCAAAAGCACAAAAGGAAATTTTAAGTTCAGAAAGATGTTTGGAGTCGATTTTCATCAGAATTCACATCCTTTCACTGAAACAAGCTATTTCACTAGTCATAAAAAGGCAGCTAAGCATTGCAAAAGGAAGTCAAAATGAGTCTTTGCAGCATGTTTGCGTGCACTATGAGATCTAAACAATCATTTAAATGGAGGATTCTTAATGTCAGTACAGAACTATACAAAATTCAAATATAGCTCAAAATCACAAAAGCAAATTTTAATTCAGAATGATGTTTGGAATCGATTTTCATCAGAATTCACATCCTTTCACTGAAACAAGATATTTCACTAATGTCATAAAAAGGCAGCTATGCATTGCAAAAGGAAGTGAAAATGAGTCTTTGCAGCATGTATGCGTGCACTATGAGATCTAAACAATCATTTTAATGGAGGATTCTTAATGTCAGCACAGAACTGTGCAAATTTCAAACATCGCTCAAAAGCACAAAAGGAAATTTTAAGTTCAGAAAGATGTTTGGAGTCGATTTTCATCAGAATTCACATCCTTTCACTGAAACAAGATATTTCACTAATGTCATTAAAAGGCAGCTATGCATTGCAAAAGGAAGTGAAAATGAGTCTTTGCAGCATGTTTGCGTGCACTATGAGATCTAAACAATCATTTTAATGGAGGATTCTTAATGTCAGCACAGAACTGTGCAAATTTCAAATATAGCTCAAAAGCACATTTTAATTCAGAATGATGTTTGGAGTCGATTTTCATCAGAATTCACATCCTTTCACTGAAACAAGATATTTCACTAGTCATAAAAAGGCAGCTATGCATTGCAAAAGGAAGTGAAAATGAGTCTTTGCAGCATGTATGCGTGCACTATGAGATCTAAACAATCATTTTAATGGAGGATTCTTAATGTCAGCACAGATCTGTGCAAATTTCAAACATCACTCAAAAGCACAAAAGGAAATTTTAAGTTCAGAAAGATGTTTGGAGTCGTTTTTCATCAGAATTCACTGAAACAAGACATTTCAATATTGCATATAGTCTGCAGCTAAGCATTGCAAAAGGAAGTCAAAATGAGTCTTTGCAGCATGTTTGCATGCACTCTGAGATCTAAACAATCATTATAATAAGGGATTCTTAATGTCAGTAGAGAACTATACAAAAATCAAATATAGCTCAAAATCACAAAAGCAAATTTTAATTCAGAATGATGTTTGGAGTCGATTTTCATCAGAATTCACATCCTTTCACTGAAACAAGATATTTCACTAGTCATAAAAAGGCAGCTATGCATTGCAAAAGGAAGTGAAAATGAGTCTTTGCAGCA
This sequence comes from Myxocyprinus asiaticus, assembly GCF_019703515.2. Lineage (NCBI taxonomy): Eukaryota > Metazoa > Chordata > Actinopteri > Cypriniformes > Catostomidae > Myxocyprinus > Myxocyprinus asiaticus. The sequence continues at coordinate 50,151 of NW_026249806.1, forward strand.
TGTATGCGTGCACTATGAGATCTAAACAATCATTTTAATGGAGGATTCTTAATGTCAGTACAGAACTGTGCAAATTTCAAACATCGCTCAAAAGCACAAAAGGAAATTTTAAGTTCAGAAAGATGTTTGGAGTCGATTTTAATCAGAATTCACATCCTTTCACTGAAACAAGATATTTCACTAATGTCATTAAAAGGCAGCTATGCATTGCAAAAGGAAGTGAAAATGAGTCTTTGCAGCATGTTTGCGTGCACTATGAGATCTAAACAATCATTTAAATGGAGGATTCTTAATGTCAGTACAGAACTATACAAAATTCAAATATAGCTCAAAATCACAAAAGCAAATTTATTTCAGAATGATGTTTGGAGTCGATTTTCATCAGAATTCACATCCTTTCACTGAAACAAGATATTTCACTAATGTCATTAAAAGGCAGCTATGCATTGCAAAAGGAAGTGAAAATGAGACTTTGCAGCATGTTTGCATGCACTCTGAGAACTAAACAATCATTATAATAAGGGATTCTTAATGTCAGTACAGAACTATACAAAAATCAAATATAGCTCAAAATCACAAAAGCAAATTTTAATTCAGAATGATGTTTGGAGTCGATTTTCATCAGAATTCACATCCTTTCACTGAAACAAGATATTTCACTAATGTCATAAAAAGGCAGCTATGCATTACAAAAGGAAGTGAAAATGAGTCTTTGCAGCATGTATGCCTGCACTATGAGATCAAAACAATCATTTTAATGGAGGATTCTTAATGTCAGCACAGAACTGTGCAAATTTCAAACATCGCTCAAAAGCACAAAAGGAAATTTTAAGTTCAGAAAGATGTTTGGAGTCGATTTTCATCAGAATTCACTGAAACAAGATATTTCACTAATGTCATTAAAAGGCAGCTATGCATTGCAAAAGGAAGTGAAAATGAGTCTTTGCAGCATGTTTGCGTGCACTATGAGATCTAAACAATCATTTTAATGGAGGATTCTTAATGTCAGCACAGAACTGTGCAAATTTCAAATATAGCTCAAAACACAAAAGCAAATTTTAATTCAGAATGATGTTTGGAGTCGATTTTCATCAGAATTCACATCCTTTCACTGAAACAAGATATTTCACTAATGTCATTAAAAGGCAGCTATGCATTGCAAAAGGAAGTGAAAATGAGTCTTTGCAGCATGTTTGCGTGCACTATGAGATCTAAACAATCATTTTAATGGAGGATTCTTAATGTCAGTAGAGAACTGTGCAAAATTCAAATATAGCTCAAAAGCAAATTTTAATTCAGAATGATGTTTGGAGTCGATTTTCATCAGAATTCACATCCTTTCTCTGAAACAAGATATTTCACTAATGTCATAAAAAGGCAGCTATGCATTGCAAAAGGAAGTGAAAATGAGTCTTTGCAGCATGTATGCGTGCACTATGAGATCTAAACAATCATTTTAATGGAGGAATCTGAATGTCAGTACAGAACTATACAAAATTCAAATATAGCTCAAAATCACAAAAGCAAATTTTAATTCAGAATGAATGTTTGGAGTCGATTTTCATCAGAATTCACATCCTTTCACTGAAACAAGATATTTCACTAATGACATAAAAAGGCAGCTATGCATTGCAAAAGGAAGTGAAAATGAGTCTTTGCAGCATGTATGCGTGCACTATGAGATCTAAACAATCATTTTAATGGAGGATTCTTAATGTCAGCACAGAACTGTGCAAATTTCAAATATAGCTCAAAAGCAAATTTTAATTCAGAATGATGTTTGGAGTCGATTTTCATCAGAATTCACATCCTTTCACTGAAACAAGATATTTCACTAATGTCATAAAAAGGCAGCTATGCATTGCAAAAGGAAGTGAAAATGAGTCTTTGCAGCATGTATGCGTGCACTATGAGATCAAAACAATCATTTTAATGGAGGATTCTTAATGTCAGCACAGAACTGTGCAAATTTCAAACATCGCTCAAAAGCACAAAAGGAAATTTTAAGTTCAGAAAGATTTTTGGAGTCGTTTTTCATCAGAATTCACTGAAACAAGACATTTCAATATTGCATATAGTCTGCAGCTAAGCATTGCAAAAGGAAGTCAAAATGAGTCTTTGCAGCATGTATGCGTGCACTATGAGATCAAAACAATCATTTTAATGGAGGATTCTTAATGTCAGTACAGAACTATACAAAAATCAAATATAGCTCAAAATCACAAAAGCAAATTTTAATTCAGAATGATGTTTGGAGTCGATTTTCATCAGAATTCACATCCTTTCACTGAAACAAGATATTTCACTAATGTCATAAAAAGGCAGCTATGCATTGCAAAAGGAAGTGAAAATGAGTCTTTGCAGCATGTATGCGTGCACTATGAGATCTAAACAATCATTTTAATGGAGGATTCTTAATGTCAGCACAGAACTGTGCAAATTTCAAACATCGCTCAAAAGCACAAAAGGAAATTTTAAGTTCAGAAAGATGTTTGGAGTCGATTTTCATCAGAATTCACATCCTTTCACTGAAACATGCTATTTCACTAGTCATAAAAAGGCAGCTAAGCATTGCAAAAGGAAGTCAAAATGAGTCTTTGCAGCATTTTTGCGTGCACTATGAGATCTAAACAATCATTTAAATGGAGGATTCTTAATGTCAGTACAGAACTATACAAAATTCAAATATAGCTCAAAATCACAAAAGCAAATTTTAATTCAGAATGATGTTTGGAATCGATTTTCATCAGAATTCACATCCTTTCACTGAAACAAGATATTTCACAAATGTCATAAAAAGGCAGCTATGCATTGCAAAAGGAAGTGAAAATGAGTCTTTGCAGCATGTATGCGTGCACTATGAGATCTAAACAATCATTTTAATGGAGGATTCTTAATGTCAGCACAGAACTGTGCAAATTTCAAACATCGCTCAAAAGCACAAAAGGAAATTTTAAGTTCAGAAAGATGTTTGGAGTCGATTTTCATCAGAATTCACATCCTTTCACTGAAACAAGATATTTCACTAATGTCATTAAAAGGCAGCTATGCATTGCAAAAGGAAGTGAAAATGAGTCTTTGCAGCATGTTTGCGTGCACTATGAGATCTAAACAATCATTTTAATGGAGGATTCTTAATGTCAGCACAGAACTGTGCAAATTTCAAATATAGCTCAAAAGCACAATTTTAATTCAGAATGATGTTTGGAGTCGATTTTCATCAGAATTCACATCCTTTCACTGAAACAAGATATTTCACTAATGTCATAAAAAGGCAGCTATGCATTGCAAAAGGAAGTGAAAATGAGTCTTTGCAGCATGTATGCGTGCACTATGAGATCTAAACAATCATTTTAATGGAGGATTCTTAATGTCAGCACAGATCTGTGCAAATTTCAAACATCACTCAAAAGCACAAAAGGAAATTTTAAGTTCAGAAAGATGTTTGGAGTCGTTTTTCATCAGAATTCACTGAAACAAGACATTTCAATATTGCATATAGTCTGCAGCTAAGCATTGCAAAAGGAAGTCAAAATGAGTCTTTGCAGCATGTTTGCATGCACTCTGAGATCTAAACAATCATTATAATAAGGGATTCTTAATGTCAGTAGAGAACTATACAAAAATCAAATATAGCTCAAAATCACAAAAGCAAATTTTAATTCAGAATGATGTTTGGAGTCGATTTTCATCAGAATTCACATCCTTTCACTGAAACAAGATATTTCACTAGTCATAAAAAGGCAGCTATGCATTGCAAAAGGAAGTGAAAATGAGTCTTTGCAGCATGTATGCGTGCACTATGAGATCTAAACAATCATTTTAATGGAGGATTCGTAATGTCAGCACAGAACTGTGCAAATTTCAAACATCGCTCAAAAGCACAAAAGGAAATTTTAAGTTCAGAAAGATGTTTGGAGTCGATTTTAATCAGAATTCACATCCTTTCACTGAAACAAGATATTTCACTAATGTCATTAAAAGGCAGCTATGCATTGCAAAAGGAAGTGAAAAAGAGTCTTTGCAGCATGTTTGCCTGCACTATGAGATCAAAACAATCATTTAAATGGAGGATTCTTAATGTCAGTACAGAACTATACAAAATTCAAATATAGCTCAAAATCACAAAAGCAAATTTATTTCAGAATGATGTTTGGAGTCGATTTTCATCAGAATTCACATCCTTTCACTGAAACAAGATATTTCACTAATGTCATAAAAAGGCAGCTATGCATTACAAAAGGAAGTGAAAATGAGACTTTGCAGCATGTTTGCATGCACTCTGAGAACTAAACAATCATTATAATAAGGGATTCTTAATGTCAGTACAGAACTATACAAAAATCAAATATAGCTCAAAATCACAAAAGCAAATTTTAATTCAGAATGATGTTTGGAGTCGATTTTCATCAGAATTCACATCCTTTCACTGAAACAAGATATTTCACTAATGTCATAAAAAGGCAGCTATGCATTGCAAAAGGAAGTGAAAATGAGTCTTTGCAGCATGTATGCGTGCACTATGAGATCAAAACAATCATTTTAATGGAGGATTCTTAATGTCAGCACAGAACTGTGCAAATTTCAAACATCGCTCAAAAGCACAAAAGGAAATTTTAAGTTCAGAAAGATGTTTGGAGTCGATTTTCATCAGAATTCACATCCTTTCACTGAAACAAGATATTTCACTAATGTCATTAAAAGGCAGCTATGCATTGCAAAAGGAAGTGAAAATGAGTCTTTGCAGCATGTTTGCGTGCACTATGATATCTAAACAATCATTTTAATGGAGGATTCTTAATGTCAGCACAGAACTGTGCAAATTTCAAATATAGCTCAAAAGCAAATTTTAATTCAGAATGATGTTTGGAGTCGATTTTCATCAGAATTCACATCCTTTCACTGAAACAAGATATTTCACTAATGTCATTAAAAGGCAGCTATGCATTGCAAAAGGAAGTGAAAATGAGTCTTTGCAGCATGTTTGCGTGCACTATGAGATCTAAACAATCATTTTAATGGAGGATTCTTAATGTCAGTAGAGAACTGTGCAAAATTCAAATATAGCTCAAAAGCAAATTTTAATTCAAAATGATGTTTGGAGTCGATTTTCATCAGAATTCACATCCTTTCACTGAAACAAGATATTTCACTAATGTCATTAAAAGGCAGCTATGCATTGCAAAAGGAAGTGAAAATGAGTCTTTGCAGCATGTATGCGTGCACTATGAGATCTAAACAATCATTTTAATGGAGGAATCTGAATGTCAGTACAGAACTATACAAAATTCAAATATAGCTCAAAATCACAAAAGCAAATTTTAATTCAGAATGAATGTTTGGAGTCGATTTTCATCAGAATTCACATCCTTTCACTGAAACAAGATATTTCACTAGTCATAAAAAGGCAGCTATGCATTGCAAAAGGAAGTGAAAATGAGTCTTTGCAGCATGTATGCGTGCACTATGAGATCTAAACAATCATTTTAATGGAGGATTCTTAATGTCAGCACAGAACTGTGCAAATTTCAAATATAGCTCAAAAGCAAATTTTAATTCAGAATGATGTTTGGAGTCGATTTTCATCAGAATTCACATCCTTTCACTGAAACAAGATATTTCACAAATGTCATAAAAAGGCAGCTATGCATTGCAAAAGGAAGTGAAAATGAGTCTTTGCAGCATGTATGCGTGCACTATGAGATCAAAACAATCATTTTAATGGAGGATTCTTAATGTCAGCACAGAACTGTGCAAATTTCAAACATCGCTCAAAAGCACAAAAGGAAATTTTAAGTTCAGAAAGATGTTTGGAGTCGTTTTTCATCAGAATTCACTGAAACAAGACATTTCAATATTGCATATAGTCTGCAGCTAAGCATTGCAAAAGGAAGTCAAAATGAGTCTTTGCAGCATGTTTGCGTGCACTATGAGATCTAAACAATCATTTTAATGGAGGATTCTTAATGTCAGTACAGAACTATACAAAAATCAAATATAGCTCAAAATCACAAAAGCAAATTTTAATTCAGAATGATGTTTGGAGTCGATTTTCATCAGAATTCACATCCTTTCACTGAAACAAGATATTTCACTATGTCATAAAAAGGCAGCTATGCATTGCAAAAGGAAGTGAAAATGAGTCTTTGCAGCATGTATGCGTGCACTATGAGATCTAAACAATCATTTTAATGGAGGATTCTTAATGTCAGCACAGAACTGTGCAAATTTCAAACATCGCTCAAAAGCACAAAAGGAAATTTTAAGTTCAGAAAGATGTTTGGAGTCGATTTTCATCAGAATTCACATCCTTTCACTGAAACAAGCTATTTCACTAGTCATAAAAAGGCAGCTAAGCATTGCAAAAGGAAGTCAAAATGAGTCTTTGCAGCATTTTTGCGTGCACTATGAGATCTAAACAATCATTTAAATGGAGGATTCTTAATGTCAGTACAGAACTATACAAAATTCAAATATAGCTCAAAATCACAAAAGCAAATTTTAATTCAGAATGATGTTTGGAATCGATTTTCATCAGAATTCACATCCTTTCACTGAAACAAGATATTTCACAAATGTCATAAAAAGGCAGCTATGCATTGCAAAAGGAAGTGAAAATGAGTCTTTGCAGCATGTATGCGTGCACTATGAGATCTAAACAATCATTTTAATGGAGGATTCTTAATGTCAGCACAGAACTGTGCAAATTTCAAACATCGCTCAAAAGCACAAAAGGAAATTTTAAGTTCAGAAAGATGTTTGGAGTCGATTTTCATCAGAATTCACATCCTTTCACTGAAACAAGATATTTCACTAATGTCATTAAAAGGCAGCTATGCATTGCAAAAGGAAGTGAAAATGAGTCTTTGCAGCATGTTTGCGTGCACTATGAGATCTAAACAATCATTTTAATGGAGGATTCTTAATGTCAGCACAGAACTGTGCAAATTTCAAATATAGCTCAAAAGCACAAATTTTAATTCAGAATGATGTTTGGAGTCGATTTTCATCAGAATTCACATCCTTTCACTGAAACAAGATATTTCACTAATGTCATAAAAAGGCAGCTATGCATTGCAAAAGGAAGTGAAAATGAGTCTTTGCAGCATGTATGCGTGCACTATGAGATCAAAACAATCATTTTAATGGAGGATTCTTAATGTCAGCACAGAACTGTGCAAATTTCAAACATCGCTCAAAAGCACAAAAGGAAATTTTAAGTTCAGAAAGATGTTTGGAGTCGATTTTCATCAGAATTCACATCCTTTCACTGAAACAAGATATTTCACTAATGTCATTAAAAGGCAGCTATGCATTGCAAAAGGAAGTGAAAATGAGTCTTTGCAGCATGTTTGCGTGCACTATGAGATCTAAACAATCATTTTAATGGAGGATTCTTAATGTCAGCACAGAACTGTGCAAATTTCAAATATAGCTCAAAAGCAAATTTTAATTCAGAATGATGTTTGGAGTCGATTTTCATCAGAATTCACATCCTTTCACTGAAACAAGATATTTCACTAATGTCATTAAAAGGCAGCTATGCATTGCAAAAGGAAGTGAAAATGAGTCTTTGCAGCATGTTTGCGTGCACTATGAGATCTAAACAATCATTTTAATGGAGGATTCTTAATGTCAGTAGAGAACTGTGCAAAATTCAAATATAGCTCAAAAGCAAAGAAATTTTAATTCAGAAATGATGTTTGGAGTCGATTTTCATCAGAATTCACATCCTTTCACTGAAACAAGATATTTCACTAATGTCATTAAAAGGCAGCTATGCATTGCAAAAGGAAGTGAAAATGAGTCTTTGCAGCATGTATGCGTGCACTATGAGATCTAAACAATCATTTTAATGGAGGAATCAGAATGTCAGTACAGAACTATACAAAATTCAAATATAGCTCAAAATCACAAAAGCAAATTTTAATTCAGAATGAATTTTGGAGTCGATTTTCATCAGAATTCACATCCTTTCACTGAAACAAGATATTTCACTAGACATAAAAAGGCAGCTATGCATTGCAAAAGGAAGTGAAAATGAGTCTTTGCAGCATGTATGCGTGCACTATGAGATCTAAACAATCATTTTAATGGAGGATTCTTAATAGCACAGAACTGTGCAAATTTCAAATATAGCTCAAAAGCAAATTTTAATTCAGAATGATGTTTGGAGTCGATTTTCATCAGAATTCACATCCTTTCACTGAAACAAGATATTTCACAAATGTCATAAAAAGGCAGCTATGCATTGCAAAAGGAAGTGAAAATGAGTCTTTGCAGCATGTATGCGTGCACTATGAGATCAAAACAATCATTTTAATGGAGGATTCTTAATGTCAGCACAGAACTGTGCAAATTTCAAACATCGCTCAAAAGCACAAAAGGAAATTTTAAGTTCAGAAAGATGTTTGGAGTCGTTTTTCATCAGAATTCACTGAAACAAGACATTTCAATATTGCATATAGTCTGCAGCTAAGCATTGCAAAAGGAAGTCAAAATGAGTCTTTGCAGCATGTATGCGTGCACTATGAGATCAAAACAATCATTTTAATGGAGGATTCTTAATGTCAGTACAGAACTATACAAAAATCAAATATAGCTCAAAATCACAAAAGCAAATTTTAATTCAGAATGATGTTTGGAGTCGATTTTCATCAGAATTCACATCCTTTCACTGAAACAAGATATTTCACTATTCATAAAAAGGCAGCTATGCATTGCAAAAGGAAGTGAAAATGAGTCTTTGCAGCATGTATGCGTGCACTATGAGATCTAAACAATCATTTTAATGGAGGATTCTTAATGTCAGCACAGAACTGTGCAAATTTCAAACATCGCTCAAAAGCACAAAAGGAAATTTTAAGTTCAGAAAGATGTTTGGAGTCGATTTTCATCAGAATTCACATCCTTTCACTGAAACAAGCTATTTCACTAGTCATAAAAAGGCAGCTAAGCATTGCAAAAGGAAGTCAAAATGAGTCTTTGCAGCATTTTTGCGTGCACTATGATATCTAAACAATCATTTTAATGGAGGATTCTTAATAGCACAGAACTGTGCAAATTTCAAATATAGCTCAAAAGCAAATTTTAATTCAGAATGATGTTTGGAGTCGATTTTCATCAGAATTCACATCCTTTCACTGAAACAAGATATTTCACTAATGTCATAAAAAGGCAGCTATGCATTGCAAAAGGAAGTGAAAATGAGTCTTTGCAGCATGTATGCGTGCACTATGAGATCAAAACAATCATTTTAATGGAGGATTCTTAATGTCAGTACAGAACTATACAAAAATCAAATATAGCTCAAAATCACAAAAGCAAATTTTAATTCAGAATGATGTTTGGAGTCGATTTTCATCAGAATTCACATCCTTTCACTGAAACAAGATATTTCACTATACATAAAAAGGCAGCTATGCATTGCAAAAGGAAGTGAAAATCAGTCTTTGCAGCATGTATGCGTGCACTATGAGATCTAAACAATCATTTTAATGGAGGATTCTTAATGTCAGCACAGAACTGTGCAAATTTCAAACATCGCTCAAAAGCACAAAAGGAAATTTTAAGTTCAGAAAGATGTTTGTAGTCGTTTTTCATCAGAATTCACTGAAACAAGACATTTCAATATTGCATATAGTCTGCAGCTAAGCATTGCAAAAGGAAGTCAAAATGAGTCTTTGCAGCATTTTTGCGTGCACTCTGAGATCTAAACAATCATTTAAATGGAGGATTCTTAATGTCAGTACAGAACTATACAAAATTCAAATATAGCTCAAAATCACAAAAGCAAATTTTAATTCAGAATGATGTTTGGAGTCGATTTTCATCAGAATTCACATCCTTTCACTGAAACAAGATATTTCACTAGTCATAAAAAGGCAGCTATGCATTGCAAAAGGAAGTGAAAATGAGTCTTTGCAGCATGTATGCGTGCACTATGAGATCAAAACAATCATTTTAATGGAGGATTCTTAATGTCAGCACAGAACTGTGCAAATTTCAAACATCGCTCAAAAGCACAAAAGGAAATTTTAAGTTCAGAAAGATGTTTGGAGTCGATTTTCATCAGAATTCACATCCTTTCACTGAAACAAGCTATTTCACTAGTCATAAAAAGGCAGCTATGCATTGCAAAAGGAAGTGAAAATGAGTATTTGCAGCATGTATGCGTGCACTATGAGATCAAAACAATCATTTTAATGGAGGATTCTTAATGTCAGCACAGAACTGTGCAAATTTCAAACATCGCTCAAAAGCACAAAGGAAATTTTAAGTTCAGAAAGATGTTTGGAGTCGATTTTCATCAGAATTCACATCCTTTCACTGAAACAAGATATTTCACTAATGTCATTAAAAGGCAGCTATGCATTGCAAAAGGAAGTGAAAATGAGTCTTTGCAGCATGTTTGCGTGCACTATGATATCTAAACAATCATTTTAATGGAGGATTCTTAATAGCACAGAACTGTGCAAATTTCAAATATAGCTCAAAAGCAAATTTTAATTCAGAATGATGTTTGGAGTCGATTTTCATCAGAATTCACATCCTTTCACTGAAACAAGATATTTCACTAATGTCATAAAAAGGCAGCTATGCATTGCAAAAGGAAGTGAAAATGAGTCTTTGCAGCATGTATGCGTGCACTATGAGATCAAAACAATCATTTTAATGGAGGATTCTTTATGTCAGTACAGAACTATACAAAAATCAAATATAGCTCAAAATCACAAAAGCAAATTTTAATTCAGAATGATGTTTGGAGTCGATTTTCATCAGAATTCACATCCTTTCACTGAAACAAGATATTTCACTATTCATAAAAAGGCAGCTATGCATTGCAAAAGGAAGTGAAAATGAGTCTTTGCAGCATGTATGCGTGCACTATGAGATCTAAACAATCATTTTAATGGAGGATTCTTAATGTCAGCACAGAACTGTGCAAATTTCAAACATCGCTCAAAAGCACAAAAGGAAATTTTAAGTTCAGAAAGATGTTTGGAGTCGTTTTTCATCAGAATTCACTGAAACAAGACATTTCAATATTGCATATAGTCTGCAGCTAAGCATTGCAAAAGGAAGTCAAAATGAGTCTTTGCAGCATGTTTGCGTGCACTCTGAGATCTAAACAATCATTTAAATGGAGGATTCTTAATGTCAGTACAGAACTATACAAAATTCAAATATAGCTCAAAATCACAAAAGCAAATTTTAATTCAGAATGATGTTTGGAGTCGATTTTCATCAGAATTCACATCCTTTCACTGAAACAAGATATTTCACTAGTCATAAAAAGGCAGCTATGCATTGCAAAAGGAAGTGAAAATGAGTCTTTGCAGCATGTATGCGTGCACTATGAGATCAAAACAATCATTTTAATGGAGGATTCTTAATGTCAGCACAGAACTGTGCAAATTTCAAACATCGCTCAAAAGCACAAAAGGAAATTTTAAGTTCAGAAAGATGTTTGGAGTCGATTTTCATCAGAATTCACATCCTTTCACTGAAACAAGCTATTTCACTAGTCATAAAAAGGCAGCTATGCATTGCAAAAGGAAGTGAAAATGAGTATTTGCAGCATGTATGCGTGCACTATGAGATCAAAACAATCATTTTAATGGAGGATTCTTAATGTCAGCACAGAACTGTGCAAATTTCAAACATCGCTCAAAAGCACATAAGGAAATTTTAAGTTCAGAAAGATGTTTGGAGTCGATTTTAATCAGAATTCACATCCTTTCACTGATACAAGATATTTCACTAATGTCATTAAAAGGCAGCTATGCATTGCAAAAGGAAGTGAAAATGAGTCTTTGCAGCATGTTTGCGTGCACTATGAGATCTAAACAATCATTTAAATGGAGGATTCTTAATGTCAGTACAGAACTATACAAAATTCAAATATAGCTCAAAATCACAAAAGCAAATTTATTTCAGAATGATGTTTGGAGTCGATTTTCATCAGAATTCACATCCTTTCACTGAAACAAGATATTTCACTAATGTCATTAAAAGGCAGCTATGCATTGCAAAAGGAAGTGAAAATGAGACTTTGCAGCATGTTTGCATGCACTCTGAGAACTAAACAATCATTATAATAAGGGATTCTTAATGTCAGTACAGAACTATACAAAAATCAAATATAGCTCAAAATCACAAAAGCAAATTTTAATTCAGAATGATGTTTGGAGTCGATTTTCATCAGAATTCACTGAAACAAGACATTTCAATATTGCATATAGTCTGCAGCTAAGCATTGCAAAAGGAAGTCAAAATGAGTCTTTGCAGCATTTTTGCGTGCACTCTGAGATCTAAACAATCATTTAAATGGAGGATTCTTAATGTCAGTACAGAACTATACAAAATTCAAATATACTCAAAATCACAAAAGCAAATTTTAATTCAGAATGATGTTTGGAGTCGATTTTCATCAGAATTCACATCCTTTCACTGAAACAAGATATATCACTAGTCATAAAAAGGCAGCTATGCATTGCAAAAGGAAGTGAAAATGAGTCTTTGCAGCATGTATGCGTGCACTATGAGATCAAAACAATCATTTTAATGGAGGATTCTTAATGTCAGCACAGAACTGTGCAAATTTCAAACATCGCTCAAAAGCACAAAAGGAAATTTTAAGTTCAGAAAGATGTTTGGAGTCGATTTTCATCAGAATTCACATCCTTTCACTGAAACAAGCTATTTCACTAGTCATAAAAAGGCAGCTATGCATTGCAAAAGGAAGTGAAAATGAGTATTTGCAGCATGTATGCGTGCACTATGAGATCAAAACAATCATTTTAATGGAGGATTCTTAATGTCAGCACAGAACTGTGCAAATTTCAAACATCGCTCAAAAGCACAAAAGGAAATTTTAAGTTCAGAAAGATGTTTGGAGTCGATTTTCATCAGAATTCACATCCTTTCACTGAAACAAGATATTTCACTAATGTCATTAAAAGGCAGCTATGCATTGCAAAAGGAAGTGAAAATGAGTCTTTGCAGCATGTTTGCGTGCACTATGATATCTAAACAATCATTTTAATGGAGGATTCTTAATAGCACAGAACTGTGCAAATTTCAAATATAGCTCAAAAGCAAATTTTAATTCAGAATGATGTTTGGAGTCGATTTTCATCAGAATTCACATACTTTCACTGAAACAAGATATTTCACTAATGTCATAAAAAGGCAGCTATGCATTGCAAAAGGAAGTGAAAATGAGTCTTTGCAGCATGTATGCGTGCACTATGAGATCTAAACAATCATTTTAATGGAGGATTCTTAATGTCAGCACAGAACTGTGCAAATTTCAAACATCGCTCAAAAGCACAAAAGGAAATTTTAAGTTCAGAAAGATGTTTGGAGTCGTTTTTCATCAGAATTCACTGAAACAAGACATTTCAATATTGCATATAGTCTGCAGCTAAGCATTGCAAAAGGAAGTCAAAATGAGTCTTTGCAGCATGTTTGCGTGCACTCTGAGATCTAAACAATCATTTAAATGGAGGATTCTTAATGTCAGTACAGAACTATACAAAATTCAAATATAGCTCAAAATCACAAAAGCAAATTTTAATTCAGAATGATGTTTGGAGTCGATTTTCATCAGAATTCACATCCTTTCACTGAAACAAGATATTTCACTAGTCATAAAAAGGCAGCTATGCATTGCAAAAGGAAGTGAAAATGAGTCTTTGCAGCATGTATGCGTGCACTATGAGATCAAAACAATCATTTTAATGGAGGATTCTTAATGTCAGCACAGAACTGTGCAAATTTCAAACATCGCTCAAAAGCACAAAAGGAAATTTTAAGTTCAGAAAGATGTTTGGAGTCGATTTTCATCAGAATTCACATCCTTTCACTGAAACAAGCTATTTCACTAGTCATAAAAAGGCAGCTATGCATTGCAAAAGGAAGTGAAAATGAGTATTTGCAGCATGTATGCGTGCACTATGAGATCAAAACAATCATTTTAATGGAGGATTCTTAATGTCAGCACAGAACTGTGCAAATTTCAAACATCGCTCAAAAGCACAAAAGGAAATTTTAAGTTCAGAAAGATGTTTGGAGTCGATTTTAATCAGAATTCACATCCTTTCACTGAAACAAGATATTTCACTAATGTCATTAAAAGGCAGCTATGCATTGCAAAAGGAAGTGAAAATGAGTCTTTGCAGCATGTTTGCGTGCACTATGAGATCTAAACAATCATTTAAATGGAGGATTCTTAATGTCAGTACAGAACTATACAAAATTCAAATATAGCTCAAAATCACAAAAGCAAATTTATTTCAGAATGATGTTTGGAGTCGATTTTCATCAGAATTCACATCCTTTCACTGAAACAAGATATTTCACTAATGTCATTAAAAGGCAGCTATGCATTGCAAAAGGAAGTGAAAATGAGACTTTGCAGCATGTTTGCATGCACTCTGAGAACTAAACAATCATTATAATAAGGGATTCTTAATGTCAGTACAGAACTATACAAAAATCAAATATAGCTCAAAATCACAAAAGCAAATTTTAATTCAGAATGATGTTTGGAGTCGATTTTCATCAGAATTCACATCCTTTCACTGAAACAAGATATTTCACAAATGTCATAAAAAGGCAGCTATGCATTGCAAAAGGAAGTGAAAATGAGTCTTTGCAGCATGTATGCGTGCACTATGAGATCAAAACAATCATTTTAATGGATGATTCTTAATGTCAGCACAGAACTGTGCAAATTTCAAACATCGCTCAAAAGCAAAAAAGGAAATTTTAAGTTCAGAAAGATGTTTGGAGTCGTTTTTCATCAGAATTCACTGAAACAAGACATTTCAATATTGCATATAGTCTGCAGCTAAGCATTGCAAAAGGAAGTCAAAATGAGTCTTTGCAGCATTTTTGCGTGCACTATGAGATCTAAACATTCATTTAAATGGAGGATTCTTAATGTCAGTACAGAACTATACAAAATTCAAATATAGCTCAAAATCACAAAAGCAAATTTTAATTCAGAATGATGTTTGGAATCGATTTTCATCAGAATTCACATCCTTTCACTGAAACAAGATATTTCACTAGTCATAAAAAGGCAGCTATGCATTGCAAAAGGAAGTGAAAATGAGTCTTTGCAGCATGTATGCGTGCACTATGAGATCAAAACAATCATTTTAATGGAGGATTCTTAATGTCAGCACAGAACTGTGCAAATTTCAAACATCGCTCAAAAGCACAAAAGGAAATTTTAAGTTCAGAAAGATGTTTGGAGTCGATTTTCATCAGAATTCACATCCTTTCACTGAAACAAGCTATTTCACTAGTCATAAAAAGGCAGCTATGCATTGCAAAAGGAAGTGAAAATGAGTATTTGCAGCATGTATGCGTGCACTATGAGATCAAAACAATCATTTTAATGGAGGATTCTTAATGTCAGCACAGAACTGTGCAAATTTCAAACATCGCTCAAAAGCACAAAAGGAAATTTTAAGTTCAGAAAGATGTTTGGAGTCGATTTTAATCAGAATTCACATCCTTTCACTGAAACAAGATATTTCACTAATGTCATTAAAAGGCAGCTATGCATTGCAAAAGGAAGTGAAAATGAGTCTTTGCAGCATGTATGCGTGCACTATGAGATCAAAACAATCATTTTAATGGAGGATTCTTAATGTCAGCACAGAACTGTGCAAATTTCAAACATCGCTCAAAAGCACAAAAGGAAATTTTAAGTTCAGAAAGATGTTTGGAGTCGTTTTTCATCAGAATTCACTGAAACAAGACATTTCAATATTGCATATAGTCTGCAGCTAAGCATTGCAAAAGGAAGTCAAAATGAGTCTTTGCAGCATGTTTGCGTGCACTCTGAGATCTAAACAATCATTTAAATGGAGGATTCTTAATGTCAGTACAGAACTATACAAAATTCAAATATAGCTCAAAATCACAAAAGCAAATTTTAATTCAGAATGATGTTTGGAGTCGATTTTCATCAGAATTCACATCCTTTCACTGAAACAAGATATTTCACTAGTCATAAAAAGGCAGCTATGCATTGCAAAAGGAAGTGAAAATGAGTCTTTGCAGCATGTATGTGTGCACTATGAGATCTAAACAATCATTTTAATGGAGGATTCTTAATGTCAGCACAGAACTGTGCAAATTTCAAACATCGCTCAAAAGCACAAAAGGAAATTTTAAGTTCAGAAAGATTTTTGGAGTCGTTTTTCATCAGAATTCACTGAAACAAGACATTTCAATATTGCATATAGTCTGCAGCTAAGCATTACAAATGGAAGTCAAAATGAGTCTTTGCAGCATGTTTGCATGCACTCTGAGAACTAAACAATCATTATAATAAGGGATTCTTAATATCAGTACAGAACTATACAAAAATCAAATATAGCTCTAAATCACAAAAGCAAATTTTAATTCAGAATGATGTTTGGAGTCGATTTTCATCAGAATTCACATCCTTTCACTGAAACAAGATATTTCACTAGTCATACAAAGGCAGCTATGCATTGCAAAAGGAAGTGAAAATGAGTCTTTGCAGCATGTATGCGTGCACTATGAGATCTAAACAATCATTTTAATGGAGGATTCTTAATGTCAGCACAGAACTGTGCAAATTTCAAACATCGCTCAAAAGCACAAAAGGAAATTTTAAGTTCAGAAAGATGTTTGGAGTCGATTTTCATCAGAATTCACATCCTTTCACTGAAACAAGATATTTCACTAATGTCATTAAAAGGCAGCTATGCATTGCAAAAAGAAGTGAAAATGAGTCTTTGCAGCATGTTTACGTGCACTATGATATCTAAACAATCATTTTAATAGAGGATTCTTAATAGCACAGATCTGTGCAAATTTGAAATATAGCTCAAAAGCAAATTTTAATTCAGAATGATGTTTGGAGTCGATTTTCATCAGAATTCACATCCTTTCACTGAAACAAGATATTTCACAAATGTCATAAAAAGGCAGCTATGCATTGCAAAAGGAAGTGAAAATGAGTCTTTGCAGCATGTATGCGTGCACTATGAGATCAAAACAATCATTTTAATGGAGGATTCTTAATGTCAGCACAGAACTGTGCAAATTTCAAACATCGCTCAAAAGCACAAAAGGAAATTTTAAGTTCAGAAAGATGTTTGGAGTCGCTTTTCATCAGAATTCACTGAAACAAGACATTTCAATATTGCATATAGTCTGCAGCTAAGCATTGCAAAAGGAAGTCAAAATGAGTCTTTGCAGCATTTTTGCGTGCATTATGAGATCTAAACAATCATTTAAATGGAGGATTCTTAATGTCAGTACAGAACTATACAAAATTCAAATATAGCTCAAAATCACAAAAGCAAATTTTAATTCAGAATGATGTTTGGAATCGATTTTCATCAGAATTCTCATCCTTTCACTGAAACAAGATATTTCACTAGTCATAAAAAGGCAGCTATGCATTGCAAAAGGAAGTGAAAATGAGTCTTTGCAGCATGTATGCGTGCACTATGAGATCAAAACAATCATTTTAATGGAGGATTCTTAATGTCAGCACAGAACTGTGCAAATTTCAAACATCGCTCAAAAGCACAAAAGGAAATTTTAAGTTCAGAAAGATGTTTGGAGTCGATTTTCATCAGAATTCACATCCTTTCACTGAAACAAGCTATTTCACTAGTCATAAAAAGGCAGCTAAGCATTGCAAAAGGAAGTCAAAATGAGTCTTTGCAGCATTTTTGCGTGCACTATGAGATCTAAACAATCATTTAAATGGAGGATTCTTAATGTCAGTACAGAACTATACAAAATTCAAATATAGCTCAAAATCACAAAAGCAAATTTTAATTCAGAATGATGTTTGGAATCGATTTTCATCAGAATTCACATCCTTTCACTGAAACAAGATATTTCACAAATGTCATAAAAAGGCAGCTATGCATTGCAAAAGGAAGTGAAAATGAGTCTTTGCAGCATGTATGCGTGCACTATGAGATCTAAACAATCATTTTAATGGAGGATTCTTAATGTCAGCACAGAACTGTGCAAATTTCAAACATCGCTCAAAAGCACAAAAGGAAATTTTAAGTTCAGAAAGATGTTTGGAGTCGATTTTCATCAGAATTCACATCCTTTCACTGAAACAAGATATTTCACTAATGTCATTAAAAGGCAGCTATGCATTGCAAAAGGAAGTGAAAATGAGTCTTTGCAGCATGTTTGCGTGCACTATGAGATCTAAACAATCATTTTAATGGAGGATTCTTAATGTCAGCACAGAACTGTGCAAATTTCAAATATAGCTCAAAAGCAAATTTTAATTCAGAATGATGTTTGGAGTCGATTTTCATCAGAATTCACATCCTTTCACTGAAACAAGATATTTCACTAGTCATAAAAAGGCAGCTATGCATTGCAAAAGGAAGTGAAAATGAGTCTTTGCAGCATGTATGCGTGCACTATGAGATCTAAACAATAATTTTAATGGAGGATTCTTAATGTCAGTACAGAACTGTGCAAATTTCAAACATCGCTCAAAAGCACAAAAGGAAATTTTAAGTTCAGAAAGATGTTTGGAGTCGATTTTAATCAGAATTCACATCCTTTCACTGAAACAAGATATTTCACTAATGTCATTAAAAGGCAGCTATGCATTGCAAAAGGAAGTGAAAATGAGTCTTTGCAGCATGTTTGCGTGCACTATGAGATCTAAACAATCATTTAAATGGAGGATTCTTAATGTCAGTACAGAACTATACAAAATTCAAATATAGCTCAAAATCACAAAAGCAAATTTATTTCAGAATGATGTTTGGAGTCGATTTTCATCAGAATTCACATCCTTTCACTGAAACAAGATATTTCACTAATGTCATTAAAAGGCAGCTATGCAATGCAAAAGGAAGTGAAAATGAGACTTTGCAGCATGTTTGCATGCACTCTGAGAACTAAACAATCATTATAATAAGGGATTCTTAATGTCAGTACAGAACTATACAAAAATCAAATATAGCTCAAAATCACAAAAGCAAATTTTAATTCAGAATGATGTTTGGAGTCGATTTTCATCAGAATTCACATCCTTTCACTGAAACAAGATATTTCACTAATGTCATAAAAAGGCAGCTATGCATTACAAAAGGAAGTGAAAATGAGTCTTTGCAGCATGTATGCCTGCACTATGAGATCAAAACAATCATTTTAATGGAGGATTCTTAATGTCAGCACAGAACTGTGCAAATTTCAAACATCGCTCAAAAGCACAAAAGGAAATTTTAAGATCAGAAAGATGTTTGGAGTCGTTTTTCATCAGAATTCACTGAAACAAAACATTTCAATATTGCATATAGTCTGCAGCTAAGCATTGCAAAAGGAAGTCAAAATGAGTCTTTGCAGCATGTCTGCATGCACTATGAGATCTAAACAATCATTTTAATGGAGGTTTCTTAATGTCAGCACAGAACTGTGCAAATTTCAAACATCGCTCAAAAGCACAAAAGGAAATTTTAAGTTCAGAAAGATGTTTGGAGTCGATTTTCATCAGAATTCACATCCTTTCACTGAAACAAGATATTTCACTAATGTCATTAAAAGGCAGCTATGCATTGCAAAAGGAAGTGAAAATGAGTCTTTGCAGCATGTTTGCGTGCACTATGAGATCTAAACAATCATTTTAATGGAGGATTCTTAATGTCAGCACAGAACTGTGCAAATTTCAAATATAGCTCAAAAGCAAATTTTAATTCAGAATGATGTTTGGAGTCGATTTTCATCAGAATTCACATCCTTTCACTGAAACAAGATATTACACTAATGTCATTAAAAGGCAGCTATGCATTGCAAAAGGAAGTGAAAATGAGTCTTTGCAGCATGTTTGCGTGCACTATGAGATCTAAACAATCATTTTAATGGAGGATTCTTAATGTCAGTAGAGAACTGTGCAAAATTCAAATATAGCTCAAAAGCAAATTTTAATTCAAAATGATGTTTGGAGTCGATTTTCATCAGAATTCACATCCTTTCACTGAAACAAGATATTTCACTAATGTCATTAAAAGGCAGCTATGCATTGCAAAAGGAAGTGAAAATGAGTCTTTGCAGCATGTTTGCGTGCACTATGAGATCTAAACAATCATTTTAATGGAGGATTCTTAATGTCAGCACAGAACTGTGCAAATTTCAAATATAGCTCAAAAGCAAATTTTAATTCAGAATGATGTTTGGAGTCGATTTTCATCAGAATTCACATCCTTTCACTGAAACAAGATATTTCACTAATGTCATTAAAAGGCAGCTATGCATTGCAAAAGGAAGTGAAAATGAGTCTTTGCAGCATGTTTGCGTGCACTATGAGATCTAAACAATCATTTTAATGGAGGATTCTTAATGTCAGTAGAGAACTGTGCAAAATTCAAATATAGCTCAAAAGCAAATTTTAATTCAAAATGATGTTTGGAGTCGATTTTCATCAGAATTCACATCCTTTCACTGAAACAAGATATTTCACTAATGTCATTAAAAGGCAGCTATGCATTGCAAAAGGAAGTGAAAATGAGTCTTTGCAGCATGTATGCGTGCACTATGAGATCTAAACAATCATTTTAATGGAGGAATCAGAATGTCAGTACAGAACTATACAAAATTCAAATATAGCTCAAAATCACAAAAGCAAATTTTAATTCAGAATGATGTTTGGAGTCGATTTTCATCAGAATTCACATCCTTTCACTGAAACAAGATATTTCACTAGACATAAAAAGGCAGCTATGCATTGCAAAAGGAAGTGAAAATGAGTCTTTGCAGCATGTATGCGTGCACTATGAGATCTAAACAATCATTTTAATGGAGGATTTTTAATGTCAGCACAGAACTGTGCAAATTTCAAACATCGCTCAAAAGCACAAAAGGAAATTTTAAGTTCAGAAAGATGTTTGGAGTCGATTTTCATCAGAATTCACATCCTTTCACTGAAACAAGATATTTCACTAATGTCATTAAAAGGCAGCTATGCATTGCAAAAGGAAGTGAAAATGAGTCTTTGCAGCATGTTTGCGTGCACTATGATATCTAAACAATCATTTTAATGGAGGATTCTTAATAGCACAGAACTGTGCAAATTTCAAATATAGCTCAAAAGCAAATTTTAATTCAGAATGATGTTTGGAGTCGATTTTCATCAGAATTCACATCCTTTCACTGAAACAAGATATTTCACTAATGTCATAAAAAGGCAGCTATGCATTGCAAAAGGAAGTGAAAATGAGTCTTTGCAGCATGTATGCGTGCACTATGAGATCAAAACAATCATTTTAATGGAGGATTCTTAATGTCAGTACAGAACTATACAAAAATCAAATATAGCTCAAAATCACAAAAGCAAATTTTAATTCAGAATGATGTTTGGAGTCGATTTTCATCAGAATTCACATCCTTTCACTGAAACAAGATATTTCACTATTCATAAAAAGGCAGCTATGCATTGCAAAAGGAAGTGAAAATGAGTCTTTGCAGCATGTATGCGTGCACTATGAGATCTAAACAATCATTTTAATGGAGGATTCTTAATGTCAGCACAGAACTGTGCAAATTTCAAACATCGCTCAAAAGCACAAAAGGAAATTTTAAGTTCAGAAAGATGTTTGGAGTCGTTTTTCATCAGAATTCACTGAAACAAGACATTTCAATATTGCATATAGTCTGCAGCTAAGCATTGCAAAAGGAAGTCAAAATGAGTCTTTGCAGCATGTTTGCGTGCACTCTGAGATCTAAACAATCATTTAAATGGAGGATTCTTAATGTCAGTACAGAACTATACAAAATTCAAATATAGCTCAAAATCACAAAAGCAAATTTTAATTCAGAATGATGTTTGGAGTCGATTTTCATCAGAATTCACATCCTTTCACTGAAACAAGATATTTCACAAATGTCATAAAAAGGCAGCTATGCATTGCAAAAGGAAGTGAAAATGAGTCTTTGCAGCATGTATGCGTGCACTATGAGATCAAAACAATCATTTTAATGGATGATTCTTAATGTCAGCACAGAACTGTGCAAATTTCAAACATCGCTCAAAAGCAAAAAAGGAAATTTTAAATTCAGAAAGATGTTTGGAGTCGTTTTTCATCAGAATTCACTGAAACAAGACATTTCAATATTGCATATAGTCTGCAGCTAAGCATTGCAAAAGGAAGTCAAAATGAGTCTTTGCAGCATTTTTGCGTGCACTATGAGATCTAAACATTCATTTAAATGGAGGATTCTTAATGTCAGTACAGAACTATACAAAATTCAAATATAGCTCAAAATCACAAAAGCAAATTTTAATTCAGAATGATGTTTGGAATCGATTTTCATCAGAATTCACATCCTTTCACTGAAACAAGATATTTCACTAGTCATAAAAAGGCAGCTATGCATTGCAAAAGGAAGTGAAAATGAGTCTTTGCAGCATGTATGCGTGCACTATGAGATCAAAACAATCATTTTAATGGAGGATTCTTAATGTCAGCACAGAACTGTGCAAATTTCAAACATCGCTCAAAAGCACAAAAGGAAATTTTAAGTTCAGAAAGATGTTTGGAGTCGATTTTCATCAGAATTCACATCCTTTCACTGAAACAAGCTATTTCACTAGTCATAAAAAGGCAGCTATGCATTGCAAAAGGAAGTGAAAATGAGTATTTGCAGCATGTATGCGTGCACTATGAGATCAAAACAATCATTTTAATGGAGGATTCTTAATGTCAGCACAGAACTGTGCAAATTTCAAACATCGCTCAAAAGCACAAAAGGAAATTTTAAGTTCAGAAAGATGTTTGGAGTCGATTTTAATCAGAATTCACATCCTTTCACTGAAACAAGATATTTCACTAATGTCATTAAAAGGCAGCTATGCATTGCAAAAGGAAGTGAAAATGAGTATTTGCAGCATGTATGCGTGCACTATGAGATCAAAACAATCATTTTAATGGAGGATTCTTAATGTCAGCACAGAACTGTGCAAATTTCAAACATCGCTCAAAAGCACAAAAGGAAATTTTAAGTTCAGAAAGATGTTTGGAGTCGATTTTAATCAGAATTCACATCCTTTCACTGAAACAAGATATTTCACTAATGTCATTAAAAGGCAGCTATGCATTGCAAAAGGAAGTGAAAATGAGTCTTTGCAGCATGTTTGCGTGCACTATGAGATCTAAACAATCATTTAAATGGAGGATTCTTAATGTCAGTACAGAACTATACAAAATTCAAATATAGCTCAAAATCACAAAAGCAAATTTATTTCAGAATGATGTTTGGAGTCGATTTTCATCAGAATTCACATCCTTTCACTGAAACAAGATATTTCACTAATGTCATTAAAAGGCAGCTATGCATTGCAAAAGGAAGTGAAAATGAGACTTTGCAGCATGTTTGCATGCACTCTGAGAACTAAACAATCATTATAATAAGGGATTCTTAATGTCAGTACAGAACTATACAAAAATCAAATATAGCTCAAAATCACAAAAGCAAATTTTAATTCAGAATGATGTTTGGAGTCGATTTTCATCAGAATTCACATCCTTTCACTGAAACAAGATATTTCACTAATGTCATTAAAAGGCAGCTATGCATTGCAAATGGAAGTGAAAATGAGTCTTTGCAGCATGTATGCGTGCACTATGAGATCTAAACAATCATTTTAATGGAGGATTCTTAATGTCAGCACAGAACTGTGCAAATTTCAAACATCGCTCAAAAGCACAAAAGGAAATTTTAAGTTCAGAAAGATGTTTGGAGTCGATTTTCATCAGAATTCACATCCTTTCACTGAAACAAGATATTTCACTAATGTCATTAAAAGGCAGCTATGCATTGCAAAAGGAAGTGAAAATGAGTCTTTGCAGCATGTTTGCGTGCACTATGATATCTAAACAATCATTTTAATGGAGGATTCTTAATAGCACAGAACTGTGCAAATTTCAAATATAGCTCAAAAGCAAATTTTAATTCAGAATGATGTTTGGAGTCGATTTTCATCAGAATTCACATCCTTTCACTGAAACAAGATATTTCACTAATGTCATAAAAAGGCAGCTATGCATTGCAAAAGGAAGTGAAAATGAGTCATTGCAGCATGTATGCGTGCACTATGAGATCAAAACAATCATTTTAATGGAGGATTCTTAATGTCAGTACAGAACTATACAAAAATCAAATATAGCTCAAAATCACAAAAGCAAATTTTAATTCAGAATGATGTTTGGAGTCGATTTTCATCAGAATTCACATCCTTTCACTGAAACAAGATATTTCACTATTCATAAAAAGGCAGCTATGCATTGCAAAAGGAAGTGAAAATGAGTCTTTGCAGCATGTATGCGTGCACTATGAGATCTAAACAATCATTTTAATGGAGGATTCTTAATGTCAGCACAGAACTGTGCAAATTTCAAACATCGCTCAAAAGCACAAAAGGAAATTTTAAGTTCAGAAAGATGTTTGGAGTCGTTTTTCATCAGAATTCACTGAAACAAGACATTTCAATATTGCATATAGTCTGCAGCTAAGCATTGCAAAAGGAAGTCAAAATGAGTCTTTGCAGCATGTTTGCGTGCACTCTGAGATCTAAACAATCATTTAAATGGAGGATTCTTAATGTCAGTACAGAACTATACAAAATTCAAATATAGCTCAAAATCACAAAAGCAAATTTTAATTCAGAATGATGTTTGGAGTCGATTTTCATCAGAATTCACATCCTTTCACTGAAACAAGATATTTCACAAATGTCATAAAAAGGCAGCTATGCATTGCAAAAGGAAGTGAAAATGAGTCTTTGCAGCATGTATGCGTGCACTATGAGATCAAAACAATCATTTTAATGGATGATTCTTAATGTCAGCACAGAACTGTGCAAATTTCAAACATCGCTCAAAAGCAAAAAAGGAAATTTTAAGTTCAGAAAGATGTTTGGAGTCGTTTTTCATCAGAATTCACTGAAACAAGACATTTCAATATTGCATATAGTCTGCAGCTAAGCATTGCAAAAGGAAGTCAAAATGAGTCTTTGCAGCATTTTTGCGTGCACTATGAGATCTAAACATTCATTTAAATGGAGGATTCTTAATGTCAGTACAGAACTATACAAAATTCAAATATAGCTCAAAATCACAAAAGCAAATTTTAATTCAGAATGATGTTTGGAATCGATTTTCATCAGAATTCACATCCTTTCACTGAAACAAGATATTTCACTAGTCATAAAAAGGCAGCTATGCATTGCAAAAGGAAGTGAAAATGAGTCTTTGCAGCATGTATGCGTGCACTATGAGATCAAAACAATCATTTTAATGGAGGATTCTTAATGTCAGCACAGAACTGTGCAAATTTCAAACATCGCTCAAAAGCACAAAAGGAAATTTTAAGTTCAGAAAGATGTTTGGAGTCGATTTTCATCAGAATTCACATCCTTTCACTGAAACAAGCTATTTCACTAGTCATAAAAAGGCAGCTATGCATTGCAAAAGGAAGTGAAAATGAGTATTTGCAGCATGTATGCGTGCACTATGAGATCAAAACAATCATTTTAATGGAGGATTCTTAATGTCAGCACAGAACTGTGCAAATTTCAAACATCGCTCAAAAGCACAAAAGGAAATTTTAAGTTCAGAAAGATGTTTGGAGTCGATTTTAATCAGAATTCACATCCTTTCACTGAAACAAGATATTTCACTAATGTCATTAAAAGGCAGCTATGCATTGCAAAAGGAAGTGAAAATGAGTCTTTGCAGCATGTATGCGTGCACTATGAGATCAAAACAATCATTTTAATGGAGGATTCTTAATGTCAGCACAGAACTGTGCAAATTTCAAACATCGCTCAAAAGCACAAAAGGAAATTTTAAGTTCAGAAAGATTTTTGGAGTCGTTTTTCATCAGAATTCACTGAAACAAGACATTTCAATATTGCATATAGTCTGCAGCTAAGCATTACAAATGGAAGTCAAAATGAGTCTTTGCAGCATGTTTGCATGCACTCTGAGAACTAAACAATCATTATAATAAGGGATTCTTAATATCAGTACAGAACTATACAAAAATCAAATATAGCTCAAAATCACAAAAGCAAATTTTAATTCAGAATGATGTTTGGAGTCGATTTTCATCAGAATTCACATCCTTTCACTGAAACAAGATATTTCACTAGTCATAAAAAGGCAGCTATGCATTGCAAAAGGAAGTGAAAATGAGTCTTTGCAGCATGTATGCGTGCACTATGAGATCTAAACAATCATTTTAATGGAGGATTCTTAATGTCAGCACAGAACTGTGCAAATTTCAAACATCGCTCAAAAGCACAAAAGGAAATTTTAAGTTCAGAAAGATGTTTGGAGTCGATTTTCATCAGAATTCACATCCTTTCACTGAAACAAGATATTTCACTAATGTCATTAAAAGGCAGCTATGCATTGCAAAAAGAAGTGAAAATGAGTCTTTGCAGCATGTTTACGTGCACTATGATATCTAAACAATCATTTTCATAGAGGATTCTTAATAGCACAGAACTGTGCAAATTTCAAATATAGCTCAAAAGCAAATTTTAATTCAGAATGATGTTTGGAGTCGATTTTCATCAGAATTCACATCCTTTCACTGAAACAAGATATTTCACAAATGTCATAAAAAGGCAGCTATGCATTGCAAAAGGAAGTGAAAATGAGTCTTTGCAGCATGTATGCGTGCACTATGAGATCAAAACAATCATTTTAATGGAGGATTCTTAATGTCAGCACAGAACTGTGCAAATTTCAAACATCGCTCAAAAGCACAAAAGGAAATTTTAAGTTCAGAAAGATGTTTGGAGTCGTTTTTCATCAGAATTCACTGAAACAAGACATTTCAATATTGCATATAGTCTGCAGCTAAGCATTGCAAAAGGAAGTCAAAATGAGTCTTTGCAGCATTTTTGCGTGCACTATGAGATCTAAACATTCATTTAAATGGAGGATTCTTAATGTCAGTACAGAACTATTCAAAATTCAAATATAGCTCAAAATCACAAAAGCAAATTTTAATTCAGAATGATGTTTGGAATCGATTTTCATCAGAATTCACATCCTTTCACTGAAACAAGATATTTCACTAGTCATAAAAAGGCAGCTATGCATTGCAAAAGGAAGTGAAAATGAGTCTTTGCAGCATGTATGCGTGCACTATGAGATCAAAACAATCATTTTAATGGAGGATTCTTAATGTCAGCACAGAACTGTGCAAATTTCAAACATCGCTCAAAAGCACAAAAGGAAATTTTAAGTTCAGAAAGATGTTTGGAGTCGATTTTCATCAGAATTCACATCCTTTCACTGAAACAAGCTATTTCACTAGTCATAAAAAGGCAGCTATGCATTGCAAAAGGAAGTGAAAATGAGTCTTTGCAGCATGTATGCGTGCACTATGAGATCAAAACAATCATTTTAATGGAGGATTCTTAATGTCAGCACAGAACTGTGCAAATTTCAAACATCGCTCAAAAGCACAAAAGGAAATTTTAAGTTCAGAAAGATGTTTGGAGTCGATTTTCATCAGAATTCACATCCTTTCACTGAAACAAGATATTTCACTAATGTCATTAAAAGGCAGCTATGCATTGCAAAAGGAAGTGAAAATGAGTCTTTGCAGCATGTTTGCGTGCACTATGAGATCTAAACAATCATTTTAATGGAGGATTCTTAATGTCAGCACAGAACTGTGCAAATTTCAAATATAACTCAAAAGCAAATTTTAATTCAGAATGATGTTTGGAGTCGATTTTCATCAGAATTCACATCCTTTCACTGAAACAAGATATTTCACTAATGTCATTAAAAGGCAGCTATGCATTGCAAAAGGAAGTGAAAATGAGTCTTTGCAGCATGTATGCGTGCACTATGAGATCAAAACAATCATTTTAATGGAGGATTCTTAATGTCAGAACAGAACTGTGCAAATTTCAAACATCGCTCAAAAGCACAAAAGGAAATTTTAAGTTCAGAAAGATTTTTGGAGTCGTTTTTCATCAGAATTCACTGAAACAAGACATTTCAATATTGCATATAGTCTGCAGCTAAGCATTACAAATGGAAGTCAAAATGAGTCTTTGCAGCATGTTTGCATGCACTCTGAGAACTAAACAATCATTATAATAAGGGATTCTTAATATCAGTACAGAACTATACAAAAATCAAATATAGCTCAAAATCACAAAAGCAAATTTTAATTCAGAATGATGTTTGGAGTCGATTTTCATCAGAATTCACATCCTTTCGCTGAAACAAGATATTTCACTAGTCATAAAAAGGCAGCTATGCATTGCAAAAGGAAGTGAAAATGAGTCTTTGCAGCATGTATGCGTGCACTATGAGATCTAAACAATCATTTTAATGGAGGATTCTTAATGTCAGCACAGAACTGTGCAAATTTCAAACATCGCTCAAAAGCACAAAAGGAAATTTTAAGTTCAGAAAGATGTTTGGAGTCGATTTTCATCAGAATTCACATCCTTTCACTGAAACAAGATATTTCACTAATGTCATTAAAAGGCAGCTATGCATTGCAAAAGGAAGTGAAAATGAGTCTTTGCAGCATGTTTGCGTGCACTATGAGATCTAAACAATCATTTAAATGGAGGATTCTTAATGTCAGTACAGAACTATACAAAATTCAAATATAGCTCAAAATCACAAAAGCAAATTTATTTCAGAATGATGTTTGGAGTCGATTTTCATCAGAATTCACATCCTTTCACTGAAACAAGATATTTCACTAATGTCATTAAAAGGCAGCTATGCATTGCAAAAGGAAGTGAAAATGAGACTTTGCAGCATGTTTGCATGCACTCTGAGAACTAAACAATCATTATAATAAGGGATTCTTAATAGCACAGAACTGTGCAAATTTCAAATATAGCTCAAAAGCAAATTTTAATTCAGAATGATGTTTGGAGTCGATTTTCATCAGAATTCACATCCTTTCACTGAAACAAGATATTTCACAAATGTCATAAAAAGGCAGCTATGCATTGCAAAAGGAAGTGAAAATGAGTCTTTGCAGCATGTATGCGTGCACTATGAGATCAAAACAATCATTTTAATGGAGGATTCTTAATGTCAGCACAGAACTGTGCAAATTTCAAACATCGCTCAAAAGCACAAAAGGAAATTTTAAGTTCAGAAAGATGTTTGGAGTCGTTTTTCATCAGAATTCACTGAAACAAGACATTTCAATATTGCATATAGTCTGCAGCTAAGCATTGCAAAAGGAAGTCAAAATGAGTCTTTGCAGCATTTTTGCGTGCACTATGAGATCTAAACATTCATTTAAATGGAGGATTCTTAATGTCAGTACAGAACTATACAAAATTCAAATATAGCTCAAAATCACAAAAGCAAATTTTAATTCAGAATGATGTTTGGAATCGATTTTCATCAGAATTCACATCCTTTCACTGAAACAAGATATTTCACTAGTCATAAAAAGGCAGCTATGCATTGCAAAAGGAAGTGAAAATGAGTCTTTGCAGCATGTATGCGTGCACTATGAGATCAAAACAATCATTTTAATGGAGGATTCTTAATGTCAGCACAGAACTGTGCAAATTTCAAACATCGCTCAAAAGCACAAAAGGAAATTTTAAGTTCAGAAAGATGTTTGGAGTCGATTTTCATCAGAATTCACATCCTTTCACTGAAACAAGCTATTTCACTAGTCATAAAAAGGCAGCTATGCATAGCAAAAGGAAGTGAAAATGAGTCTTTGCAGCATGTATGCGTGCACTATGAGATCAAAACAATCATTTTAATGGAGGATTCTTAATGTCAGCACAGAACTGTGCAAATTTCAAACATCGCTCAAAAGCACAAAAGGAAATTTTAAGTTCAGAAAGATGTTTGGAGTCGATTTTCATCAGAATTCACATCCTTTCACTGAAACAAGATATTTCACTAATGTCATTAAAAGGCAGCTATGCATTGCAAAAGGAAGTGAAAATGAGTCTTTGCAGCATGTTTGCGTGCACTATGAGATCTAAACAATCATTTTAATGGAGGATTCTTAATGTCAGCACAGAACTGTGCAAATTTCAAATATAACTCAAAAGCAAATTTTAATTCAGAATGATGTTTGGAGTCGATTTTCATCAGAATTCACATCCTTTCACTGAAACAAGATATTTCACTAGTCATAAAAAGGCAGCTATGCATTGCAAAAGGAAGTGAAAATGAGTCTTTGCAGCATGTATGCGTGCACTATGAGATCTAAACAATCATTTTAATGGAGGATTCTTAATGTCAGCATAGATCTGTGCAAATTTCAAACATCACTCAAAAGCACAAAAGGAAATTTTAAGTTCAGAAAGATGTTTGGAGTCGTTTTTCATCAGAATTCACTGAAACAAGACATTTCAATATTGCATATAGTCTGCAGCTAAGCATTGCAAAAGGAAGTCAAAATGAGTCTTTGCAGCATGTTTGCATGCACTCTGAGATCTAAACAATCATTATAATAAGGGATTCTTAATGTCAGTAGAGATCTATACAAAAATCAAATATAGCTCAAAATCACAAAAGTAAATTTTAATTCAGAATGATGTTTGGAGTCGATTTTCATCAGAATTCACATCCTTTCACTGAAACAAGATATTTCACTGGTCATAAAAAGGCAGCTATGCATTGCAAAAGGAAGTGAAAATGAGTCTTTGCAGCATGTATGCGTGCACTATGAGATCTAAACAATCATTTTAATGGAGGATTCGTAATGTCAGCACAGAACTGTGCAAATTTCAAACATCGCTCAAAAGCACAAAAGGAAATTTTAAGTTCAGAAAGATGTTTGGAGTCGATTTTCATCAGAATTCACATCCTTTCACTGAAACAAGATATTTCACTAATGTCATTAAAAGGCAGCTATGCATTGCAAAAGGAAGTGAAAATGAGTCTTTGCAGCATGTTTGCGTGCACTATGAGATATAAACAATCATTTAAATGGAGGATTCTTAATGTCAGTACAGAACTATACAAAATTCAAATATAGCTCAAAATCACAAAAGCAAATTTATTTCAGAATGATGTTTGGAGTCGATTTTCATCAGAATTCATATCCTTTCACTGAAACAAGATATTTCACTAATGTCATTAAAAGGCAGCTATGCATTGCAAAAGGAAGTGAAAATGAGACTTTGCATCATGTTTGCATGCACTCTGAGAACTAAACAATCATTATAATAAGGGATTCTTAATGTCAGTACAGAACTATACAAAAATCAAATATAGATCAAAATCACAAAAGCAAATTTTAATTCAGAATGATGTTTGGAGTCGATTTTCATCAGAATTCACATCCTTTCACTGAAACAAGATATTTCACTAGTCATAAAAAGGCAGCTATGCATTGCAAATGGAAGTGAAAATGAGTCTTTGCAGCATGTATGCGTGCACTATGAGATCAAAACAATCATTTTAATGGAGGATTCTTAATGTCAGCACAGAACTGTGCAAATTTCAAACATCGCTCAAAAGCACAAAAGGAAATTTTAAGTTCAGAAAGATGTTTGGAGTCGTTTTTCATCAGAATTCACTGAAACAAGACATTTCAATATTGCATATAGTCTGCAGCTAGATATTGCAAAAGGAAGTCAAAATGAGTCTTTGCAGCATGTTTGCGTGCACTATGAGATCTAAACAATCATTTAAATGGAGGATTCTTAATGTCAGTCAGAACTATACAAAATTCAAATATAGCTCAAAATCACAAAAGCAAATTTTAATTCAGAATGATGTTTGGAATCGATTTTCATCAGAATTCACATCCTTTCACTGAAACAAGATATTTCACTAGTCATAAAAAGGCAGCTATGCATTGCAAAAGGAAGTGAAAATGAGTCTTTGCAGCATGTATGTGTGCACTATGAGATCTAAACAATCATTTTAATGGAGGATTCTTAATGTCAGCACAGAACTGTGCAAATTTCAAACATCGCTCAAAAGCACAAAAGGAAATTTTAAGTTCAGAAAGATTTTTGGAGTCGTTTTTCATCAGAATTCACTGAAACAAGACATTTCAATATTGCATATAGTCTGCAGCTAAGCATTACAAATGGAAGTCAAAATGAGTCTTTGCAGCATGTTTGCATGCACTCTGAGAACTAAACAATCATTATAATAAGGGATTCTTAATATCAGTACAGAACTATACAAAAATCAAATATAGCTCAAAATCACAAAAGCAAATTTTAATTCAGAATGATGTTTGGAGTCGATTTTCATCAGAATTCACATCCTTTCACTGAAACAAGATATTTCACTAGTCATAAAAAGGCAGCTATGCATTGCAAAAGGAAGTGAAAATGAGTCTTTGCAGCATGTATGCGTGCACTATGAGA
This sequence comes from Myxocyprinus asiaticus, assembly GCF_019703515.2. Classification (NCBI taxonomy): domain Eukaryota; kingdom Metazoa; phylum Chordata; class Actinopteri; order Cypriniformes; family Catostomidae; genus Myxocyprinus; species Myxocyprinus asiaticus. The sequence goes on from NW_026249806.1 coordinate 82,549, forward strand.
TCTAAACAATCATTTTAATGGAGGATTCTTAATGTCAGCACAGAACTGTGCAAATTTCAAATATAGCTCAAAAGCAAATTTTAAGTTCAGAATGATGTTTGGAGTCGATTTTCATCAGAATTCACATCCTTTCACTGAAACAAGATATTTCACTAATGTCATTAAAAGGCAGCTATGCATTGCAAAAGGAAGTGAAAATGAGTCTTTGCAGCATGTTTGCGTGCACTATGAGATCTAAACAATCATTTTAATGGAGGATTCTTAATGTCAGCACAGAACTGTGCAAATTTCAAATATAGCTCAAAAGCAAATTTTAATTCAGAATGATGTTTGGAGTCGATTTTCATCAGAATTCACATCCTTTCACTGAAACAAGATATTTCACTAATGTCATAAAAAGGCAGCTATGCATTGCAAAAGGAAGTGAAAATGAGTCTTTGCAGCATGTATGCGTGCACTATGAGATCAAAACAATCATTTTAATGGAGGATTCTTAATGTCAGCACAGAACTGTGCAAATTTCAAACATCGCTCAAAAGCACAAAAGGAAATTTTAAGTTCAGAAAGATGTTTGGAGTCGATTTTCATCAGAATTCACTGAAACAAGACTATTTCACTAGTGCATATAAAAGGCAGCTAAGCATTGCAAAAGGAAGTCAAAATGAGTCTTTGCAGCATGTTTGCGTGCACTATGAGATCTAAACAATCATTTAAATGGAGGATTCTTAATGTCAGTACAGAACTATACAAAATTCAAATATAGCTCAAAATCACAAAAGCAAATTTTAATTCAGAATGATGTTTGGAGTCGATTTTCATCAGAATTCACATCCTTTCACTGAAACAAGATATTTCACTAATGTCATAAAAAGGCAGCTATGCATTGCAAAAGGAAGTGAAAATGAGTCTTTGCAGCATGTATGCGTGCACTATGAGATCTAAACAATCATTTTAATGGAGGATTCTTAATGTCAGCACAGAACTGTGCAAATTTCAAACATCGCTCAAAAGCACAAAAGGAAATTTTAAGTTCAGAAAGATGTTTGGAGTCGATTTTCATCAGAATTCACATCCTTTCACTGAAACAAGATATTTCACTAATGTCATTAAAAGGCAGCTATGCATTGCAAAAGGAAGTGAAAATGAGTCTTTGCAGCATGTTTGCGTGCACTATGAGATCTAAACAATCATTTTAATGGAGGATTCTTAATGTCAGCACAGAACTGTGCAAATTTCAAATATAGCTCAAAAAGCAAATTTTAATTCAGAATGATGTTTGGAGTCGATTTTCATCAGAATTCACATCCTTTCACTGAAACAAGATATTTCACTAATGTCATAAAAAGGCAGCTATGCATTGCAAAAGGAAGTGAAAATGAGTCTTTGCAGCATGTATGCGTGCACTATGAGATCTAAACAATCATTTTAATGGAGGATTCTTAATGTCAGCACAGAACTGTGCAAATTTCAAACATCGCTCAAAAGCACAAAAGGAAATTTTAAGTTCAGAAAGATGTTTGGAGTCGTTTTTCATCAGAATTCACTGAAACAAGACATTTCAATATTGCATATAGTCTGCAGCTAAGCATTGCAAAAGGAAGTCAAAATGAGTCTTTGCAGCATGTTTGCATGCACTCTGAGATCTAAACAATCATTTATAATAGGAGGATTCTTAATGTCAGTACAGAACTATACAAAAATCAAATATAGCTCAAAATCACAAAAGCAAATTTTAATTCAGAATGATGTTTGGAGTCGATTTTCATCAGAATTCACATCCTTTCACTGAAACAAGATATTTCACTAGTCATAAAAAGGCAGCTATGCATTGCAAAAGGAAGTGAAAATGAGTCTTTGCAGCATGTTTGCGTGCACTCTGAGATCTAAACAATCATTTTAATGGAGGATTCTTAATGTCAGTACAGAACTATACAAATTTCAAATATAGCTCAAAATCACAAAAGCAAATTTTAATTCAGAATGATGTTTGGAGTCGATTTTCATCAGAATTCACATCCTTTCACTGAAACAAGATATTTCACTAGTCATAAAAAGGCAGCTATGCATTGCAAATGGAAGTGAAAATGAGTCTTTGCAGCATGTATGCGTGCACTATGAGATCTAAACAATCATTTTAATGGAGGATTCTTAATGTCAGCACAGAACTGTGCAAATTTCAAACATCGCTCAAAAGCACAAAAGGAAATTTTAAGTTCAGAAAGATGTTTGGAGTCGATTTTCATCAGAATTCACATCCTTTCACTGAAACAAGATATTTCACTAATGTCATATAAAAGGCAGCTATGCATTGCAAAAGGAAGTGAAAATGAGTCTTTGCAGCATGTTTGCGTGCACTATGAGATCTAAACAATCATTTTAATGGAGGATTCTTAATGTCAGCACAGAACTGTGCAAATTTCAAATATAGCTCAAAAGCACAAAAGAAATTTTAATTCAGAATGATGTTTGGAGTCGATTTTCATCAGAATTCACATCCTTTCACTGAAACAAGATATTTCACTAATGTCATTAAAAGGCAGCTATGCATTGCAAAAGGAAGTGAAAATGAGTCTTTGCAGCATGTTTGCGTGCACTATGATATCTAAACAATCATTTTAATAGAGGATTCTTAATGTCAGCACAGAACTGTGCAAATTTCAAATATAGCTCAAAAGCAAATTTTAATTCAGAATGATGTTTGGAGTCGATTTTCATCAGAATTCACATCCTTTCACTGAAACAAGATATTTCACAAATGTCATAAAAAGGCAGCTATGCATTGCAAAAGGAAGTGAAAATGAGTCTTTGCAGCATGTATGCGTGCACTATGAGATCAAAACAATCATTTTAATGGAGGATTCTTAATGTCAGCACAGAACTGTGCAAATTTCAAACATCGCTCAAAAGCACAAAAGGAAATTTTAAGTTCAGAAAGATGTTTGGAGTCGATTTTCATCAGAATTCACATCCTTTCACTGAAACAAGATATTTCACTATGTCATAAAAAGGCAGCTAAGCATTGCAAAAGGAAGTCAAAATGAGTCTTTGCAGCATTTTTGCGTGCACTATGAGATCTAAACAATCATTTAAATGGAGGATTCTTAATGTCAGTACAGAACTATACAAAATTCAAATATAGCTCAAAATCACAAAAGCAAATTTTAATTCAGAATGATGTTTGGAGTCGATTTTCATCAGAATTCACATCCTTTCACTGAAACAAGATATTTCACTAATGTCATAAAAAGGCAGCTATGCATTGCAAAAGGAAGTGAAAATGAGTCTTTGCAGCATGTATGCGTGCACTATGAGATCTAAACAATCATTTTAATGGAGGATTCTTAATGTCAGCACAGAACTGTGCAAATTTCAAACATCGCTCAAAAGCACAAAAGGAAATTTTAAGTTCAGAAAGATGTTTGGAGTCGATTTTCATCAGAATTCACATCCTTTCACTGAAACAAGATATTTCACTAATGTCATTAAAAGGCAGCTATGCATTGCAAAAGGAAGTGAAAATGAGTCTTTGCAGCATGTTTGCGTGCACTATGAGATCTAAACAATCATTTTAATGGAGGATTCTTAATGTCAGCACAGAACTGTGCAAATTTCAAATATAGCTCAAAATCACAAAAGCAAATTTTAATTCAGAATGATGTTTGGAGTCGATTTTCATCAGAATTCACATCCTTTCACTGAAACAAGATATTTCACTAGTCATAAAAAGGCAGCTATGCATTGCAAAAGGAAGTGAAAATGAGTCTTTGCAGCATGTATGCGTGCACTATGAGATCTAAACAATCATTTTAATGGAGGATTCTTAATGTCAGCACAGAACTGTGCAAATTTCAAACATCGCTCAAAAGCACAAAAGGAAATTTTAAGTTCAGAAAGATGTTTGGAGTCGTTTTTCATCAGAATTCACTGAAACAAGACATTTCAATATTGCATATAGTCTGCAGCTAAGCATTGCAAAAGGAAGTCAAAATGAGTCTTTGCAGCATGTTTGCATGCACTATGAGATCTAAACAATCATTTATAATGAGAGGATTCTTAATGTCAGTACAGAACTATACAAAATTCAAATATAGCTCAAAATCACAAAAGCAAATTTTAATTCAGAATGATGTTTGGAGTCGATTTTCATCAGAATTCACATCCTTTCACTGAAACAAGATATTTCACTAGTCATAAAAAGGCAGCTATGCATTGCAAAAGGAAGTGAAAATGAGACTTTGCAGCATGTTTGCATGCACTCTGAGAACTAAACAATCATTATAATAAGGGATTCTTAATGTCAGTACAGAACTATACAAAAATCAAATATAGCTCAAAATCACAAAAGCAAATTTTAATTCAGAATGATGTTTGGAGTCGATTTTCATCAGAATTCACATCCTTTCACTGAAACAAGATATTTCACTAGTCATAAAAAGGCAGCTATGCATTGCAAAAGGAAGTGAAAATGAGTCTTTGCAGCATGTATGCGTGCACTATGAGATCTAAACAATCATTTTAATGGAGGATTCTTAATGTCAGCACAGAACTGTGCAAATTTCAAACATCGCTCAAAAGCACAAAAGGAAATTTTAAGTTCAGAAAGATGTTTGGAGTCGATTTTCATCAGAATTCACATCCTTTCACTGAAACAAGATATTTCACTAATGTCATATAAAAGGCAGCTATGCATTGCAAAAGGAAGTGAAAATGAGTCTTTGCAGCATGTTTGCGTGCACTATGAGATCTAAACAATCATTTTAATGGAGGATTCTTAATGTCAGCACAGAACTGTGCAAATTTCAAATATAGCTCAAAAGCAAATTTTAATTCAGAATGATGTTTGGAGTCGATTTTCATCAGAATTCACATCCTTTCACTGAAACAAGATATTTCACTAATGTCATTAAAAGGCAGCTATGCATTGCAAAAGGAAGTGAAAATGAGTCTTTGCAGCATGTTTGCGTGCACTATGAGATCTAAACAATCATTTTAATGGAGGATTCTTAATGTCAGTACAGAACTGTGCAAAATTCAAATATAGCTCAAAAGCAAAAGTTTTAATTCAGAATGATGTTTGGAGTCGATTTTCATCAGAATTCACATCCTTTCACTGAAACAAGATATTTCACTAATGTCATTAAAAGGCAGCTATGCATTGCAAAAGGAAGTGAAAATGAGTCTTTGCAGCATGTATGCGTGCACTATGAGATCTAAACAATCATTTTAATGGAGGATTCTTAATGTCAGTACAGAACTATACAAAATTCAAATATAGCTCAAAATCACAAAAGCAAATTTTAATTCAGAATGATGTTTGGAGTCGATTTTCATCAGAATTCACATCCTTTCACTGAAACAAGATATTTCACTAGTCATAAAAAGGCAGCTATGCATTGCAAAAGGAAGTGAAAATGAGTCTTTGCAGCATGTATGCGTGCACTATGAGATCTAAACAATCATTTTAATGGAGGATTCTTAATGTCAGCACAGAACTGTGCAAATTTCAAACATCGCTCAAAAGCACAAAAGGAAATTTTAAGTTCAGAAAGATGTTTGGAGTCGATTTTCATCAGAATTCACATCCTTTCACTGAAACAAGATATTTCACTAATGTCATTAAAAGGCAGCTATGCATTGCAAAAGGAAGTGAAAATGAGTCTTTGCAGCATGTTTGCGTGCACTATGAGATCTAAACAATCATTTTAATGGAGGATTCTTAATGTCAGCACAGAACTGTGCAAATTTCAAATATAGCTCAAAAGCAAATTTTAATTCAGAATGATGTTTGGAGTCGATTTTCATCAGAATTCACATCCTTTCACTGAAACAAGATATTTCACTAATGTCATAAAAAGGCAGCTATGCATTGCAAAAGGAAGTGAAAATGAGTCTTTGCAGCATGTATGCGTGCACTATGAGATCATAAACAATCATTTTAATGGAGGATTCTTAATGTCAGTACAGAACTATACAAAATTCAAATATAGCTCAAAATCACAAAAGCAAATTTTAATTCAGAATGATGTTTGGAGTCGATTTTCATCAGAATTCACATCCTTTCACTGAAACAAGATATTTCACTAATGTCATTAAAAGGCAGCTATGCATTGCAAAAGGAAGTGAAAATGAGTCTTTGCAGCATGTATGCGTGCACTATGAGATCTAAACAATCATTTTAATGGAGGATTCTTAATGTCAGCACAGAACTGTGCAAATTTCAAACATCGCTCAAAAGCACAAAAGGAAATTTTAAGTTCAGAAAGATGTTTGGAGTCGATTTTCATCAGAATTCACATCCTTTCACTGAAACAAGATATTTCACTAATGTCATTAAAAGGCAGCTATGCATTGCAAAAGGAAGTGAAAATGAGTCTTTGCAGCATGTATGCGTGCACTATGAGATCAAAACAATCATTTTAATGGAGGATTCTTAATGTCAGCACAGAACTGTGCAAATTTCAAACATCGCTCAAAAGCACAAAAGGAAATTTTAAGTTCAGAAAGATGTTTGGAGTCGTTTTTCATCAGAATTCACTGAAACAAGACATTTCAATATTGCATATAGTCTGCAGCTAAGCATTGCAAAAGGAAGTCAAAATGAGTCTTTGCAGCATGTTTGCGTGCACTCTGAGATCTAAACAATCATTTAAATGGAGGATTCTTAATGTCAGTACAGAACTATACAAAATTCAAATATAGCTCAAAATCACAAAAGCAAATTTTAATTCAGAATGATGTTTGGAATCGATTTTCATCAGAATTCACATCCTTTCACTGAAACAAGATATTTCACTAGTCATAAAAAGGCAGCTATGCATTGCAAAAGGAAGTGAAAATGAGTCTTTGCAGCATGTATGCGTGCACTATGAGATCTAAACAATCATTTTAATGGAGGATTCTTAATGTCAGCACAGAACTGTGCAAATTTCAAACATCGCTCAAAAGCACAAAAGGAAATTTTAAGTTCAGAAAGATGTTTGGAGTCGTTTTTCATCAGAATTCACTGAAACAAGACATTTCAATATTGCATATAGTCTGCAGCTAAGCATTGCAAAAGGAAGTCAAAATGAGTCTTTGCAGCATGTTTGCATGCACTCTGAGAACTAAACAATCATTATAATAAGGGATTCTTAATGTCAGTACAGAACTATACAAAAATCAAATATAGCTCAAAATCACAAAAGCAAATTTTAATTCAGAATGATGTTTGGAGTCGATTTTCATCAGAATTCACATCCTTTCACTGAAACAAGATATTTCACTAGTCATAAAAAGGCAGCTATGCATTGCAAAAGGAAGTGAAAATGAGTCTTTGCAGCATGTATGCGTGCACTATGAGATCTAAACAATCATTTTAATGGAGGATTCTTAATGTCAGCACAGAACTGTGCAAATTTCAAACATCGCTCAAAAGCACAAAGGAAATTTTAAGTTCAGAATGATGTTTGGAGTCGATTTTCATCAGAATTCACATCCTTTCACTGAAACAAGATATTTCACTAATGTCATTAAAAGGCAGCTATGCATTGCAAAAGGAAGTGAAAATGAGTCTTTGCAGCATGTTTGCGTGCACTATGATATCTAAACAATCATTTTAATAGAGGATTCTTAATGTCAGCACAGAACTGTGCAAATTTCAAATATAGCTCAAAAGCAAATTTTAATTCAGAATGATGTTTGGAGTCGATTTTCATCAGAATTCACATCCTTTCACTGAAACAAGATATTTCACAAATGTCATAAAAAGGCAGCTATGCATTGCAAAAGGAAGTGAAAATGAGTCTTTGCAGCATGTATGCGTGCACTATGAGATCAAAACAATCATTTTAATGGAGGATTCTTAATGTCAGCACAGAACTGTGCAAATTTCAAACATCGCTCAAAAGCACAAAAGGAAATTTTAAGTTCAGAAAGATGTTTGGAGTCGTTTTTCATCAGAATTCACTGAAACAAGACATTTCAATATTGCATATAGTCTGCAGCTAAGCATTGCAAAAGGAAGTCAAAATGAGTCTTTGCAGCATGTTTGCGTGCACTATGAGATCTAAACAATCATTTAAATGGAGGATTCTTAATGTCAGTACAGAACTATACAAAATTCAAATATAGCTCAAAATCACAAAAGCAAATTTTAATTCAGAATGATGTTTGGAATCGATTTTCATCAGAATTCACATCCTTTCACTGAAACAAGATATTTCACTAGTCATAAAAAGGCAGCTATGCATTGCAAAAGGAAGTGAAAATGAGTCTTTGCAGCATGTATGCGTGCACTATGAGATCAAAACAATCATTTTAATGGAGGATTCTTAATGTCAGTACAGAACTATACAAAATTCAAATATAGCTCAAAATCACAAAAGCAAATTTTAATTCAGAATGATGTTTGGAATCGATTTTCATCAGAATTCACATCCTTTCACTGAAACAAGATATTTCACTATGTCATAAAAAGGCAGCTATGCATTGCAAAAGGAAGTGAAAATGAGTCTTTGCAGCATGTATGCGTGCACTATGAGATCTAAACAATCATTTTAATGGAGGATTCTTAATGTCAGCACAGAACTGTGCAAATTTCAAACATCGCTCAAAAGCACAAAAGGAAATTTTAAGTTCAGAAAGATGTTTGGAGTCGATTTTCATCAGAATTCACATCCTTTCACTGAAACAAGACTATTTCACTAGTGCATATAAAAGGCAGCTAAGCATTGCAAAAGGAAGTCAAAATGAGTCTTTGCAGCATGTTTGCGTGCACTATGAGATCTAAACAATCATTTAAATGGAGGATTCTTAATGTCAGTACAGAACTATACAAAATTCAAATATAGCTCAAAATCACAAAAGCAAATTTTAATTCAGAATGATGTTTGGAATCGATTTTCATCAGAATTCACATCCTTTCACTGAAACAAGATATTTCACTAATGTCATAAAAAGGCAGCTATGCATTGCAAAAGGAAGTGAAAATGAGTCTTTGCAGCATGTATGCGTGCACTATGAGATCTAAACAATCATTTTAATGGAGGATTCTTAATGTCAGCACAGAACTGTGCAAATTTCAAACATCGCTCAAAAGCACAAAAGGAAATTTTAAGTTCAGAAAGATGTTTGGAGTCGATTTTCATCAGAATTCACATCCTTTCACTGAAACAAGATATTTCACTAATGTCATTAAAAGGCAGCTATGCATTGCAAAAGGAAGTGAAAATGAGTCTTTGCAGCATGTTTGCGTGCACTATGAGATCTAAACAATCATTTTAATGGAGGATTCTTAATGTCAGCACAGAACTGTGCAAATTTCAAATATAGCTCAAAAGCACAAAGAAATTTTAATTCAGAATGATGTTTGGAGTCGATTTTCATCAGAATTCACATCCTTTCACTGAAACAAGATATTTCACTAATGTCATAAAAAGGCAGCTATGCATTGCAAAAGGAAGTGAAAATGAGTCTTTGCAGCATGTATGCGTGCACTATGAGATCTAAACAATCATTTTAATGGAGGATTCTTAATGTCAGCACAGAACTGTGCAAATTTCAAACATCGCTCAAAAGCACAAAAGGAAATTTTAAGTTCAGAAAGATGTTTGGAGTCGTTTTTCATCAGAATTCACTGAAACAAGACATTTCAATATTGCATATAGTCTGCAGCTAAGCATTGCAAAAGGAAGTCAAAATGAGTCTTTGCAGCATGTTTGCATGCACTCTGAGATCTAAACAATCATTATAATAGAGGATTCTTAATGTCAGTACAGAACTATACAAAAATCAAATATAGCTCAAAATCACAAAAGCAAATTTTAATTCAGAATGATGTTTGGAGTCGATTTTCATCAGAATTCACATCCTTTCACTGAAACAAGATATTTCACTAGTCATAAAAAGGCAGCTATGCATTGCAAAAGGAAGTGAAAATGAGTCTTTGCAGCATGTATGCGTGCACTATGAGATCTAAACAATCATTTTAATGGAGGATTCTTAATGTCAGCACAGAACTGTGCAAATTTCAAACATCGCTCAAAAGCACAAAAGGAAATTTTAAGTTCAGAAAGATGTTTGGAGTCGATTTTCATCAGAATTCACATCCTTTCACTGAAACAAGATATTTCACTAATGTCATTAAAAGGCAGCTATGCATTGCAAAAGGAAGTGAAAATGAGTCTTTGCAGCATGTTTGCGTGCACTATGAGATCTAAACAATCATTTAAATGGAGGATTCTTAATGTCAGTACAGAACTATACAAAATTCAAATATAGCTCAAAATCACAAAAGCAAATTTATTTCAGAATGATGTTTGGAGTCGATTTTCATCAGAATTCACATCCTTTCACTGAAACAAGATATTTCACTAATGTCATTAAAAGGCAGCTATGCATTGCAAAAGGAAGTGAAAATGAGACTTTGCAGCATGTTTGCTTGCACTCTGAGAACTAAACAATCATTATAATAAGGGATTCTTAATGTCAGTACAGAACTATACAAAAATCAAATATAGCTCAAAATCACAAAAGCAAATTTTAATTCAGAATGATGTTTGGAGTCGATTTTCATCAGAATTCACATCCTTTCACTGAAACAAGATATTTCACTAATGTCATAAAAAGGCAGCTATGCATTGCAAAAGGAAGTGAAAATGAGTCTTTGCAGCATGTATGCGTGCACTATGAGATCAAAACAATCATTTTAATGGAGGATTCTTAATGTCAGCACAGAACTGTGCAAATTTCAAACATCGCTCAAAAGCACAAAAGGAAATTTTAAGTTCAGAAAGATGTTTGGAGTCGATTTTCATCAGAATTCACATCCTTTCACTGAAACAAGATATTTCACTAATGTCATATAAAAGGCAGCTATGCATTGCAAAAGGAAGTGAAAATGAGTCTTTGCAGCATGTTTGCGTGCACTATGAGATCTAAACAATCATTTTAATGGAGGATTCTTAATGTCAGCACAGAACTGTGCAAATTTCAAATATAGCTCAAAAGCACAAAGAAATTTTAATTCAGAATGATGTTTGGAGTCGATTTTCATCAGAATTCACATCCTTTCACTGAAACAAGATATTTCACTAATGTCATTAAAAGGCAGCTATGCATTGCAAAAGGAAGTGAAAATGAGTCTTTGCAGCATGTTTGCGTGCACTATGAGATCTAAACAATCATTTTAATGGAGGATTCTTAATGTCAGTACAGAACTGTGCAAAATTCAAATATAGCTCAAAAGCACAAAAGGAAATTTTAAGTTCAGAAATGATGTTTGGAGTCGATTTTCATCAGAATTCACATCCTTTCACTGAAACAAGATATTTCACTAATGTCATTAAAAGGCAGCTATGCATTGCAAAAGGAAGTGAAAATGAGTCTTTGCAGCATGTATGCGTGCACTATGAGATCTAAACAATCATTTTAATGGAGGATTCTTAATGTCAGTACAGAACTGTGCAAAATTCAAATATAGCTCAAAATCACAAAAGCAAATTTTAATTCAGAATGATGTTTGGAGTCGATTTTCATCAGAATTCACATCCTTTCACTGAAACAAGATATTTCACTAATGTCATAAAAAGGCAGCTATGCATTGCAAAAGGAAGTGAAAATGAGTCTTTGCAGCATGTTTGCGTGCACTATGAGATCTAAACAATCATTTTAATGGAGGATTCTTAATGTCAGCACAGAACTGTGCAAATTTCAAATATAGCTCAAAAGCAAATTTTAATTCAGAATGATGTTTGGAGTCGATTTTCATCAGAATTCACATCCTTTCACTGAAACAAGATATTTCACTAATGTCATAAAAAGGCAGCTATGCATTGCAAAAGGAAGTGAAAATGAGTCTTTGCAGCATGTATGCGTGCACTATGAGATCAAAACAATCATTTTAATGGAGGATTCTTAATGTCAGCACAGAACTGTGCAAATTTCAAACATCGCTCAAAAGCACAAAAGGAAATTTTAAGTTCAGAAAGATGTTTGGAGTCGTTTTTCATCAGAATTCACTGAAACAAGACATTTCAATATTGCATATAGTCTGCAGCTAAGCATTGCAAAAGGAAGTCAAAATGAGTCTTTGCAGCATGTTTGCGTGCACTATGAGATCTAAACAATCATTTTAATGGAGGATTCTTAATGTCAGTACAGAACTATACAAAATTCAAATATAGCTCAAAATCACAAAAGCAAATTTTAATTCAGAATGATGTTTGGAGTCGATTTTCATCAGAATTCACATCCTTTCACTGAAACAAGATATTTCACTATGTCATAAAAAGGCAGCTATGCATTGCAAAAGGAAGTGAAAATGAGTCTTTGCAGCATGTATGCGTGCACTATGAGATCTAAACAATCATTTTAATGGAGGATTCTTAATGTCAGCACAGAACTGTGCAAATTTCAAACATCGCTCAAAAGCACAAAAGGAAATTTTAAGTTCAGAAAGATGTTTGGAGTCGATTTTCATCAGAATTCACTGAAACAAGACTATTTCACTAGTGCATATAAAAGGCAGCTAAGCATTGCAAAAGGAAGTCAAAATGAGTCTTTGCAGCATGTTTGCGTGCACTATGAGATCTAAACAATCATTTATAATGGAGGATTCTTAATGTCAGTACAGAACTATACAAAATTCAAATATAGCTCAAAATCACAAAAGCAAATTTTAATTCAGAATGATGTTTGGAGTCGATTTTCATCAGAATTCACATCCTTTCACTGAAACAAGATATTTCACTAATGTCATAAAAAGGCAGCTATGCATTGCAAAAGGAAGTGAAAATGAGTCTTTGCAGCATGTATGCGTGCACTATGAGATCTAAACAATCATTTTAATGGAGGATTCTTAATGTCAGCACAGAACTGTGCAAATTTCAAACATCGCTCAAAAGCACAAAAGGAAATTTTAAGTTCAGAAAGATGTTTGGAGTCGATTTTCATCAGAATTCACATCCTTTCACTGAAACAAGATATTTCACTAATGTCATTAAAAGGCAGCTATGCATTGCAAAAGGAAGTGAAAATGAGTCTTTGCAGCATGTTTGCGTGCACTATGAGATCTAAACAATCATTTTAATGGAGGATTCTTAATGTCAGCACAGAACTGTGCAAATTTCAAATATAGCTCAAAAGCACAATTTTAATTCAGAATGATGTTTGGAGTCGATTTTCATCAGAATTCACATCCTTTCACTGAAACAAGATATTTCACTAATGTCATAAAAAGGCAGCTATGCATTGCAAAAGGAAGTGAAAATGAGTCTTTGCAGCATGTATGCGTGCACTATGAGATCAAAACAATCATTTTAATGGAGGATTCTTAATGTCAGCACAGAACTGTGCAAATTTCAAACATCGCTCAAAAGCACAAAAGGAAATTTTAAGTTCAGAAAGATGTTTGGAGTCGTTTTTCATCAGAATTCACTGAAACAAGACATTTCAATATTGCATATAGTCTGCAGCTAAGCATTGCAAAAGGAAGTCAAAATGAGTCTTTGCAGCATGTTTGCATGCACTCTGAGATCTAAACAATCATTATAATAGAGGGATTCTTAATGTCAGTACAGAACTATACAAAATTCAAATATAGCTCAAAATCACAAAAGCAAATTTTAATTCAGAATGATGTTTGGAGTCGATTTTCATCAGAATTCACATCCTTTCACTGAAACAAGATATTTCACTAGTCATAAAAAGGCAGCTATGCATTGCAAAAGGAAGTGAAAATGAGTCTTTGCAGCATGTATGCGTGCACTATGAGATCTAAACAATCATTTTAATGGAGGATTCTTAATGTCAGCACAGAACTGTGCAAATTTCAAACATCGCTCAAAAGCACAAAAGGAAATTTTAAGTTCAGAAAGATGTTTGGAGTCGATTTTCATCAGAATTCACATCCTTTCACTGAAACAAGATATTTCACTAATGTCATTAAAAGGCAGCTATGCATTGCAAAAGGAAGTGAAAATGAGTCTTTGCAGCATGTTTGCGTGCACTATGAGATCTAAACAATCATTTAAATGGAGGATTCTTAATGTCAGTACAGAACTATACAAAATTCAAATATAGCTCAAAATCACAAAAGCAAATTTTAATTCAGAATGATGTTTGGAGTCGATTTTCATCAGAATTCACATCCTTTCACTGAAACAAGATATTTCACTAATGTCATATAAAAGGCAGCTATGCATTGCAAAAGGAAGTGAAAATGAGTCTTTGCAGCATGTTTGCATGCACTCTGAGAACTAAACAATCATTATAATAGAGGATTCTTAATGTCAGTACAGAACTATACAAAAATCAAATATAGCTCAAAATCACAAAAGCAAATTTTAATTCAGAATGATGTTTGGAGTCGATTTTCATCAGAATTCACATCCTTTCACTGAAACAAGATATTTCACTAATGTCATAAAAAGGCAGCTATGCATTGCAAAAGGAAGTGAAAATGAGTCTTTGCAGCATGTATGCGTGCACTATGAGATCAAAACAATCATTTTAATGGAGGATTCTTAATGTCAGCACAGAACTGTGCAAATTTCAAACATCGCTCAAAAGCACAAAAGGAAATTTTAAGTTCAGAAAGATGTTTGGAGTCGATTTTCATCAGAATTCACATCCTTTCACTGAAACAAGATATTTCACTAATGTCATTAAAAGGCAGCTATGCATTGCAAAAGGAAGTGAAAATGAGTCTTTGCAGCATGTTTGCGTGCACTATGAGATCTAAACAATCATTTTAATGGAGGATTCTTAATGTCAGCACAGAACTGTGCAAATTTCAAATATAGCTCAAAAGCAAATTTTAATTCAGAATGATGTTTGGAGTCGATTTTCATCAGAATTCACATCCTTTCACTGAAACAAGATATTTCACTAATGTCATTAAAAGGCAGCTATGCATTGCAAAAGGAAGTGAAAATGAGTCTTTGCAGCATGTTTGCGTGCACTATGAGATCTAAACAATCATTTTAATGGAGGATTCTTAATGTCAGTACAGAACTGTGCAAATTTCAAATATAGCTCAAAAGCACAAAAGGAAATTTTAAGTTCAGAAATGATGTTTGGAGTCGATTTTCATCAGAATTCACATCCTTTCACTGAAACAAGATATTTCACTAATGTCATATAAAAGGCAGCTATGCATTGCAAAAGGAAGTGAAAATGAGTCTTTGCAGCATGTATGCGTGCACTATGAGATCTAAACAATCATTTTAATGGAGGATTCTTAATGTCAGTACAGAACTGTGCAAATTTCAAATATAGCTCAAAAGCACAAAAGCAAATTTTAAGTTCAGAATGATGTTTGGAGTCGATTTTCATCAGAATTCACATCCTTTCACTGAAACAAGATATTTCACTAATGTCATATAAAAGGCAGCTATGCATTGCAAAAGGAAGTGAAAATGAGTCTTTGCAGCATGTTTGCGTGCACTATGAGATCTAAACAATCATTTTAATGGAGGATTCTTAATGTCAGCACAGAACTGTGCAAATTTCAAATATAGCTCAAAAGCAAATTTTAATTCAGAATGATGTTTGGAGTCGATTTTCATCAGAATTCACATCCTTTCACTGAAACAAGATATTTCACTAATGTCATAAAAAGGCAGCTATGCATTGCAAAAGGAAGTGAAAATGAGTCTTTGCAGCATGTATGCGTGCACTATGAGATCAAAACAATCATTTTAATGGAGGATTCTTAATGTCAGCACAGAACTGTGCAAATTTCAAACATCGCTCAAAAGCACAAAAGGAAATTTTAAGTTCAGAAAGATGTTTGGAGTCGTTTTTCATCAGAATTCACTGAAACAAGACATTTCAATATTGCATATAGTCTGCAGCTAAGCATTGCAAAAGGAAGTCAAAATGAGTCTTTGCAGCATGTTTGCATGCACTATGAGATCTAAACAATCATTTTAATGGAGGATTCTTAATGTCAGTACAGAACTATACAAAAATCAAATATAGCTCAAAATCACAAAAGCAAATTTTAATTCAGAATGATGTTTGGAGTCGATTTTCATCAGAATTCACATCCTTTCACTGAAACAAGATATTTCACTAGTCATAAAAAGGCAGCTATGCATTGCAAAAGGAAGTGAAAATGAGTCTTTGCAGCATGTATGCGTGCACTATGAGATCTAAACAATCATTTTAATGGAGGATTCTTAATGTCAGCACAGAACTGTGCAAATTTCAAACATCGCTCAAAAGCACAAAAGGAAATTTTAAGTTCAGAAAGATGTTTGGAGTCGATTTTCATCAGAATTCACATCCTTTCACTGAAACAAGATATTTCACTAATGTCATATAAAAGGCAGCTAAGCATTGCAAAAGGAAGTCAAAATGAGTCTTTGCAGCATGTTTGCGTGCACTATGAGATCTAAACAATCATTTTAATGGAGGATTCTTAATGTCAGCACAGAACTGTGCAAATTTCAAATATAGCTCAAAAGCAAATTTTAATTCAGAATGATGTTTGGAGTCGATTTTCATCAGAATTCACATCCTTTCACTGAAACAAGATATTTCACTAATGTCATAAAAAGGCAGCTATGCATTGCAAAAGGAAGTGAAAATGAGTCTTTGCAGCATGTATGCGTGCACTATGAGATCTAAACAATCATTTTAATGGAGGATTCTTAATGTCAGCACAGAACTGTGCAAATTTCAAATATAGCTCAAAATCACAAAAGCAAATTTTAATTCAGAATGATGTTTGGAGTCGATTTTCATCAGAATTCACATCCTTTCACTGAAACAAGATATTTCACTAATGTCATAAAAAGGCAGCTATGCATTGCAAAAGGAAGTGAAAATGAGTCTTTGCAGCATGTATGCGTGCACTATGAGATCTAAACAATCATTTTAATGGAGGATTCTTAATGTCAGCACAGAACTGTGCAAATTTCAAACATCGCTCAAAAGCACAAAAGGAAATTTTAAGTTCAGAAAGATGTTTGGAGTCGTTTTTCATCAGAATTCACTGAAACAAGACATTTCAATATTGCATATAGTCTGCAGCTAAGCATTGCAAAAGGAAGTCAAAATGAGTCTTTGCAGCATGTTTGCGTGCACTCTGAGATCTAAACAATCATTTATAATGGAGGATTCTTAATGTCAGTACAGAACTATACAAAATTCAAATATAGCTCAAAATCACAAAAGCAAATTTTAATTCAGAATGATGTTTGGAGTCGATTTTCATCAGAATTCACATCCTTTCACTGAAACAAGATATTTCACTAGTCATAAAAAGGCAGCTATGCATTGCAAAAGGAAGTGAAAATGAGTCTTTGCAGCATGTATGCGTGCACTATGAGATCAAAACAATCATTTTAATGGAGGATTCTTAATGTCAGCACAGAACTGTGCAAATTTCAAACATCGCTCAAAAGCACAAAAGGAAATTTTAAGTTCAGAAAGATGTTTGGAGTCGATTTTCATCAGAATTCACATCCTTTCACTGAAACAAGATATTTCACTATTGTCATAAAGTCTGCAGCTATGCATTGCAAAAGGAAGTGAAAATGAGTCTTTGCAGCATGTTTGCGTGCACTATGAGATCTAAACAATCATTTTAATGGAGGATTCTTAATGTCAGCACAGAACTGTGCAAATTTCAAACATCGCTCAAAAGCACAAAAGGAAATTTTAAGTTCAGAAAGATGTTTGGAGTCGATTTTCATCAGAATTCACATCCTTTCACTGAAACAAGATATTTCACTAATGTCATTAAAAGGCAGCTATGCATTGCAAAAGGAAGTGAAAATGAGTCTTTGCAGCATGTTTGCGTGCACTATGAGATCTAAACAATCATTTTAATGGAGGATTCTTAATGTCAGCACAGAACTGTGCAAATTTCAAATATAGCTCAAAAGCAAATTTTAATTCAGAATGATGTTTGGAGTCGATTTTCATCAGAATTCACATCCTTTCACTGAAACAAGATATTTCACTAATGTCATAAAAAGGCAGCTATGCATTGCAAAAGGAAGTGAAAATGAGTCTTTGCAGCATGTATGCGTGCACTATGAGATCTAAACAATCATTTTAATGGAGGATTCTTAATGTCAGTACAGAACTGTGCAAATTTCAAATATAGCTCAAAATCACAAAAGCAAATTTTAATTCAGAATGATGTTTGGAGTCGATTTTCATCAGAATTCACATCCTTTCACTGAAACAAGATATTTCACTAATGTCATAAAAAGGCAGCTATGCATTGCAAAAGGAAGTGAAAATGAGTCTTTGCAGCATGTATGCGTGCACTATGAGATCAAAACAATCATTTTAATGGAGGATTCTTAATGTCAGCACAGAACTGTGCAAATTTCAAACATCGCTCAAAAGCACAAAAGGAAATTTTAAGTTCAGAAAGATGTTTGGAGTCGTTTTTCATCAGAATTCACTGAAACAAGACATTTCAATATTGCATATAGTCTGCAGCTAAGCATTGCAAAAGGAAGTCAAAATGAGTCTTTGCAGCATGTTTGCGTGCACTCTGAGATCTAAACAATCATTTATAATGGAGGATTCTTAATGTCAGTACAGAACTATACAAAATTCAAATATAGCTCAAAATCACAAAAGCAAATTTTAATTCAGAATGATGTTTGGAGTCGATTTTCATCAGAATTCACATCCTTTCACTGAAACAAGATATTTCACTAGTCATAAAAAGGCAGCTATGCATTGCAAAAGGAAGTGAAAATGAGTCTTTGCAGCATGTATGCGTGCACTATGAGATCAAAACAATCATTTTAATGGAGGATTCTTAATGTCAGCACAGAACTGTGCAAATTTCAAACATCGCTCAAAAGCACAAAAGGAAATTTTAAGTTCAGAAAGATGTTTGGAGTCGATTTTCATCAGAATTCACATCCTTTCACTGAAACAAGACATTTCAATATTGCATAAATAGTCTGCAGCTATGCATTGCAAAAGGAAGTGAAAATGAGTCTTTGCAGCATGTTTGCATGCACTATGAGATCTAAACAATCATTTTAATGGAGGATTCTTAATGTCAGCACAGAACTGTGCAAATTTCAAACATCGCTCAAAAGCACAAAAGGAAATTTTAAGTTCAGAAAGATGTTTGGAGTCGATTTTCATCAGAATTCACATCCTTTCACTGAAACAAGATATTTCACTAATGTCATTAAAAGGCAGCTATGCATTGCAAAAGGAAGTGAAAATGAGTCTTTGCAGCATGTTTGCGTGCACTATGAGATCTAAACAATCATTTTAATGGAGGATTCTTAATGTCAGTACAGAACTGTACAAATTTCAAATATAGCTCAAAATCACAAAAGCAAATTTTAATTCAGAATGATGTTTGGAGTCGATTTTCATCAGAATTCACATCCTTTCACTGAAACAAGATATTTCACTAATGTCATTAAAAGGCAGCTATGCATTGCAAAAGGAAGTGAAAATGAGTCTTTGCAGCATGTTTGCGTGCACTATGAGATCTAAACAATCATTTTAATGGAGGATTCTTAATGTCAGCACAGAACTGTGCAAATTTCAAACATCGCTCAAAAGCACAAAAGGAAATTTTAAGTTCAGAAAGATGTTTGGAGTCGTTTTTCATCAGAATTCACTGAAACAAGACATTTCAATATTGCATATAGTCTGCAGCTAAGCATTGCAAAAGGAAGTCAAAATGAGTCTTTGCAGCATGTTTGCATGCACTCTGAGATCTAAACAATCATTTATAATGGAGGATTCTTAATGTCAGTACAGAACTATACAAAATTCAAATATAGCTCAAAATCACAAAAGCAAATTTTAATTCAGAATGATGTTTGGAGTCGATTTTCATCAGAATTCACATCCTTTCACTGAAACAAGATATTTCACTAGTCATAAAAAGGCAGCTATGCATTGCAAAAGGAAGTGAAAATGAGTCTTTGCAGCATGTATGCGTGCACTATGAGATCAAAACAATCATTTTAATGGAGGATTCTTAATGTCAGCACAGAACTGTGCAAATTTCAAACATCGCTCAAAAGCACAAAAGGAAATTTTAAGTTCAGAAAGATGTTTGGAGTCGATTTTCATCAGAATTCACTGAAACAAGACATTTCAATATTGCATATAGTCTGCAGCTAAGCATTGCAAAAGGAAGTCAAAATGAGTCTTTGCAGCATGTTTGCATGCACTATGAGATCTAAACAATCATTTTAATGGAGGATTCTTAATGTCAGCACAGAACTGTGCAAATTTCAAACATCGCTCAAAAGCACAAAAGGAAATTTTAAGTTCAGAAAGATGTTTGGAGTCGATTTTCATCAGAATTCACTGAAACAAGATATTTCACTAATGTCATTAAAAGGCAGCTATGCATTGCAAAAGGAAGTGAAAATGAGTCTTTGCAGCATGTTTGCGTGCACTATGAGATCTAAACAATCATTTTAATGGAGGATTCTTAATGTCAGCACAGAACTGTGCAAATTTCAAATATAGCTCAAAAGCAAATTTTAATTCAGAATGATGTTTGGAGTCGATTTTCATCAGAATTCACATCCTTTCACTGAAACAAGATATTTCACTAATGTCATAAAAAGGCAGCTATGCATTGCAAAAGGAAGTGAAAATGAGTCTTTGCAGCATGTATGCGTGCACTATGAGATCAAAACAATCATTTTAATGGAGGATTCTTAATGTCAGCACAGAACTGTGCAAATTTCAAACATCGCTCAAAAGCACAAAAGGAAATTTTAAGTTCAGAAAGATGTTTGGAGTCGTTTTTCATCAGAATTCACTGAAACAAGACATTTCAATATTGCATATAGTCTGCAGCTAAGCATTGCAAAAGGAAGTCAAAATGAGTCTTTGCAGCATGTTTGCATGCACTCTGAGATCTAAACAATCATTTATAATGGAGGATTCTTAATGTCAGTACAGAACTATACAAAATTCAAATATAGCTCAAAATCACAAAAGCAAATTTTAATTCAGAATGATGTTTGGAGTCGATTTTCATCAGAATTCACATCCTTTCACTGAAACAAGATATTTCACTAGTCATAAAAAGGCAGCTATGCATTGCAAAAGGAAGTGAAAATGAGTCTTTGCAGCATGTATGCGTGCACTATGAGATCAAAACAATCATTTTAATGGAGGATTCTTAATGTCAGCACAGAACTGTGCAAATTTCAAACATCGCTCAAAAGCACAAAAGGAAATTTTAAGTTCAGAAAGATGTTTGGAGTCGATTTTCATCAGAATTCACTGAAACAAGATATTTCACTATTGTCATAATAGTCTGCAGCTATGCATTGCAAAAGGAAGTGAAAATGAGTCTTTGCAGCATGTTTGCGTGCACTATGAGATCTAAACAATCATTTTAATGGAGGATTCTTAATGTCAGCACAGAACTGTGCAAATTTCAAACATCGCTCAAAAGCACAAAAGGAAATTTTAAGTTCAGAAAGATGTTTGGAGTCGATTTTCATCAGAATTCACTGAAACAAGATATTTCACTAATGTCATTAAAAGGCAGCTATGCATTGCAAAAGGAAGTGAAAATGAGTCTTTGCAGCATGTTTGCGTGCACTATGAGATCTAAACAATCATTTTAATGGAGGATTCTTAATGTCAGCACAGAACTGTGCAAATTTCAAATATAGCTCAAAATCACAAAAGCAAATTTTAATTCAGAATGATGTTTGGAGTCGATTTTCATCAGAATTCACATCCTTTCACTGAAACAAGATATTTCACTAATGTCATTAAAAGGCAGCTATGCATTGCAAAAGGAAGTGAAAATGAGTCTTTGCAGCATGTTTGCGTGCACTATGAGATCTAAACAATCATTTTAATGGAGGATTCTTAATGTCAGTACAGAACTGTGCAAAATTCAAATATAGCTCAAAATCACAAAAGCAAATTTTAATTCAGAATGATGTTTGGAGTCGATTTTCATCAGAATTCACATCCTTTCACTGAAACAAGATATTTCACTAATGTCATAAAAAGGCAGCTATGCATTGCAAAAGGAAGTGAAAATGAGTCTTTGCAGCATGTATGCGTGCACTATGAGATCAAAACAATCATTTTAATGGAGGATTCTTAATGTCAGCACAGAACTGTGCAAATTTCAAACATCGCTCAAAAGCACAAAAGGAAATTTTAAGTTCAGAAAGATGTTTGGAGTCGTTTTTCATCAGAATTCACTGAAACAAGACATTTCAATATTGCATATAGTCTGCAGCTAAGCATTGCAAAAGGAAGTCAAAATGAGTCTTTGCAGCATGTTTGCATGCACTATGAGATCTAAACAATCATTTATAATGGAGGATTCTTAATGTCAGTACAGAACTATACAAAATTCAAATATAGCTCAAAATCACAAAAGCAAATTTTAATTCAGAATGATGTTTGGAGTCGATTTTCATCAGAATTCACATCCTTTCACTGAAACAAGATATTTCACTAGTCATAAAAAGGCAGCTATGCATTGCAAAAGGAAGTGAAAATGAGTCTTTGCAGCATGTATGCGTGCACTATGAGATCTAAACAATCATTTTAATGGAGGATTCTTAATGTCAGCACAGAACTGTGCAAATTTCAAACATCGCTCAAAAGCACAAAAGGAAATTTTAAGTTCAGAAAGATGTTTGGAGTCGATTTTCATCAGAATTCACATCCTTTCACTGAAACAAGATATTTCACTAATGTCATATAAAAGGCAGCTATGCATTGCAAAAGGAAGTGAAAATGAGTCTTTGCAGCATGTATGCGTGCACTATGAGATCTAAACAATCATTTTAATGGAGGATTCTTAATGTCAGCACAGAACTGTGCAAATTTCAAACATCGCTCAAAAGCACAAAAGGAAATTTTAAGTTCAGAAAGATGTTTGGAGTCGATTTTCATCAGAATTCACATCCTTTCACTGAAACAAGATATTTCACTAATGTCATATAAAAGGCAGCTATGCATTGCAAAAGGAAGTGAAAATGAGTCTTTGCAGCATGTATGCGTGCACTATGAGATCTAAACAATCATTTTAATGGAGGATTCTTAATGTCAGCACAGAACTGTGCAAATTTCAAACATCGCTCAAAAGCACAAAAGGAAATTTTAAGTTCAGAAAGATGTTTGGAGTCGTTTTTCATCAGAATTCACTGAAACAAGACATTTCAATATTGCATATAGTCTGCAGCTAAGCATTGCAAAAGGAAGTCAAAATGAGTCTTTGCAGCATGTTTGCGTGCACTATGAGATCTAAACAATCATTTATAATGGAGGATTCTTAATGTCAGTACAGAACTATACAAAATTCAAATATAGCTCAAAATCACAAAAGCAAATTTTAATTCAGAATGATGTTTGGAGTCGATTTTCATCAGAATTCACATCCTTTCACTGAAACAAGATATTTCACTAATGTCATAAAAAGGCAGCTATGCATTGCAAAAGGAAGTGAAAATGAGTCTTTGCAGCATGTATGCGTGCACTATGAGATCAAAACAATCATTTTAATGGAGGATTCTTAATGTCAGCACAGAACTGTGCAAATTTCAAACATCGCTCAAAAGCACAAAAGGAAATTTTAAGTTCAGAAAGATGTTTGGAGTCGTTTTTCATCAGAATTCACTGAAACAAGACATTTCAATATTGCATATAGTCTGCAGCTAAGCATTGCAAAAGGAAGTCAAAATGAGTCTTTGCAGCATGTTTGCATGCACTCTGAGAACTAAACAATCATTATAATAAGGGATTCTTAATGTCAGTACAGAACTATACAAAAATCAAATATAGCTCAAAATCACAAAAGCAAATTTTAATTCAGAATGATGTTTGGAGTCGATTTTCATCAGAATTCACATCCTTTCACTGAAACAAGATATTTCACTAGTCATAAAAAGGCAGCTATGCATTGCAAAAGGAAGTGAAAATGAGTCTTTGCAGCATGTATGCGTGCACTATGAGATCTAAACAATCATTTTAATGGAGGATTCTTAATGTCAGCACAGAACTGTGCAAATTTCAAACATCGCTCAAAAGCACAAAAGGAAATTTTAAGTTCAGAAAGATGTTTGGAGTCGATTTTCATCAGAATTCACATCCTTTCACTGAAACAAGATATTTCACTAATGTCATTAAAAGGCAGCTATGCATTGCAAAAGGAAGTGAAAATGAGTCTTTGCAGCATGTTTGCGTGCACTATGAGATCTAAACAATCATTTTAATGGAGGATTCTTAATGTCAGCACAGAACTGTGCAAATTTCAAATATAGCTCAAAAGCAAATTTTAATTCAGAATGATGTTTGGAGTCGATTTTCATCAGAATTCACATCCTTTCACTGAAACAAGATATTTCACTAATGTCATAAAAAGGCAGCTATGCATTGCAAAAGGAAGTGAAAATGAGTCTTTGCAGCATGTATGCGTGCACTATGAGATCAAAACAATCATTTTAATGGAGGATTCTTAATGTCAGCACAGAACTGTGCAAATTTCAAACATCGCTCAAAAGCACAAAAGGAAATTTTAAGTTCAGAAAGATGTTTGGAGTCGTTTTTCATCAGAATTCACTGAAACAAGACATTTCAATATTGCATATAGTCTGCAGCTAAGCATTGCAAAAGGAAGTCAAAATGAGTCTTTGCAGCATGTTTGCGTGCACTATGAGATCTAAACAATCATTTATAATGGAGGATTCTTAATGTCAGTACAGAACTATACAAAATTCAAATATAGCTCAAAATCACAAAAGCAAATTTTAATTCAGAATGATGTTTGGAGTCGATTTTCATCAGAATTCACATCCTTTCACTGAAACAAGATATTTCACTATGTCATAAAAAGGCAGCTATGCATTGCAAAAGGAAGTGAAAATGAGTCTTTGCAGCATGTATGCGTGCACTATGAGATCTAAACAATCATTTTAATGGAGGATTCTTAATGTCAGCACAGAACTGTGCAAATTTCAAACATCGCTCAAAAGCACAAAAGGAAATTTTAAGTTCAGAAAGATGTTTGGAGTCGATTTTCATCAGAATTCACATCCTTTCACTGAAACAAGATATTTCACTAATGTCATATAAAAGGCAGCTATGCATTGCAAAAGGAAGTGAAAATGAGTCTTTGCAGCATGTTTGCGTGCACTATGAGATCTAAACAATCATTTTAATGGAGGATTCTTAATGTCAGCACAGAACTGTGCAAATTTCAAATATAGCTCAAAAGCACAAAAGAAATTTTAATTCAGAATGATGTTTGGAGTCGATTTTCATCAGAATTCACATCCTTTCACTGAAACAAGATATTTCACTAATGTCATAAAAAGGCAGCTATGCATTGCAAAAGGAAGTGAAAATGAGTCTTTGCAGCATGTATGCGTGCACTATGAGATCTAAACAATCATTTTAATGGAGGATTCTTAATGTCAGCACAGAACTGTGCAAATTTCAAACATCGCTCAAAAGCACAAAAGGAAATTTTAAGTTCAGAAAGATGTTTGGAGTCGATTTTCATCAGAATTCACATCCTTTCACTGAAACAAGATATTTCACTAATGTCATATAAAAGGCAGCTATGCATTGCAAAAGGAAGTGAAAATGAGTCTTTGCAGCATGTTTGCGTGCACTATGAGATCTAAACAATCATTTTAATGGAGGATTCTTAATGTCAGTACAGAACTGTACAAAATTCAAATATAGCTCAAAATCACAAAAGCAAATTTTAAGTTCAGAATGATGTTTGGAGTCGATTTTCATCAGAATTCACTGAAACAAGATATTTCACTAATGTCATATAAAAGGCAGCTATGCATTGCAAAAGGAAGTGAAAATGAGTCTTTGCAGCATGTTTGCATGCACTCTGAGAACTAAACAATCATTATAATAGAGGGATTCTTAATGTCAGTACAGAACTATACAAAAATCAAATATAGCTCAAAATCACAAAAGCAAATTTTAATTCAGAATGATGTTTGGAGTCGATTTTCATCAGAATTCACATCCTTTCACTGAAACAAGATATTTCACTAATGTCATAAAAAGGCAGCTATGCATTGCAAAAGGAAGTGAAAATGAGTCTTTGCAGCATGTATGCGTGCACTATGAGATCAAAACAATCATTTTAATGGAGGATTCTTAATGTCAGCACAGAACTGTGCAAATTTCAAACATCGCTCAAAAGCACAAAAGGAAATTTTAAGTTCAGAAAGATGTTTGGAGTCGTTTTTCATCAGAATTCACTGAAACAAGACATTTCAATATTGCATATAGTCTGCAGCTAAGCATTGCAAAAGGAAGTCAAAATGAGTCTTTGCAGCATGTTTGCATGCACTATGAGATCTAAACAATCATTTTAATGGAGGATTCTTAATGTCAGCACAGAACTGTGCAAATTTCAAACATCGCTCAAAAGCACAAAAGGAAATTTTAAGTTCAGAAAGATGTTTGGAGTCGATTTTCATCAGAATTCACATCCTTTCACTGAAACAAGATATTTCACTAATGTCATAAAAAGGCAGCTATGCATTGCAAAAGGAAGTGAAAATGAGTCTTTGCAGCATGTATGCGTGCACTATGAGATCTAAACAATCATTTTAATGGAGGATTCTTAATGTCAGCACAGAACTGTGCAAATTTCAAATATAGCTCAAAAGCAAATTTTAATTCAGAATGATGTTTGGAGTCGATTTTCATCAGAATTCACATCCTTTCACTGAAACAAGATATTTCACTAATGTCATTAAAAGGCAGCTATGCATTGCAAAAGGAAGTGAAAATGAGTCTTTGCAGCATGTTTGCGTGCACTATGAGATCTAAACAATCATTTTAATGGAGGATTCTTAATGTCAGTACAGAACTGTGCAAAATTCAAATATAGCTCAAAACACAAAAGCAAATTTTAATTCAGAATGATGTTTGGAGTCGATTTTCATCAGAATTCACATCCTTTCACTGAAACAAGATATTTCACTAATGTCATTAAAAGGCAGCTATGCATTGCAAAAGGAAGTGAAAATGAGTCTTTGCAGCATGTATGCGTGCACTATGAGATCTAAACAATCATTTTAATGGAGGATTCTTAATGTCAGCACAGAACTGTGCAAATTTCAAATATAGCTCAAAAGCACAAAAGGAAATTTTAAGTTCAGAATGATGTTTGGAGTCGATTTTCATCAGAATTCACATCCTTTCACTGAAACAAGATATTTCACTAATGTCATATAAAAGGCAGCTATGCATTGCAAAAGGAAGTGAAAATGAGTCTTTGCAGCATGTTTGCGTGCACTATGAGATCTAAACAATCATTTTAATGGAGGATTCTTAATGTCAGTACAGAACTGTGCAAATTTCAAATATAGCTCAAAAGCACAAAGAAATTTTAAGTTCAGAAATGATGTTTGGAGTCGATTTTCATCAGAATTCACTGAAACAAGATATTTCACTAATGTCATTAAAAGGCAGCTATGCATTGCAAAAGGAAGTGAAAATGAGTCTTTGCAGCATGTTTGCGTGCACTATGAGATCTAAACAATCATTTTAATGGAGGATTCTTAATGTCAGTACAGAACTATACAAAATTCAAATATAGCTCAAAATCACAAAAGCAAATTTTAATTCAGAATGATGTTTGGAGTCGATTTTCATCAGAATTCACATCCTTTCACTGAAACAAGATATTTCACTAGTCATAAAAAGGCAGCTATGCATTGCAAAAGGAAGTGAAAATGAGTCTTTGCAGCATGTATGCGTGCACTATGAGATCTAAACAATCATTTTAATGGAGGATTCTTAATGTCAGCACAGAACTGTGCAAATTTCAAACATCGCTCAAAAGCACAAAAGGAAATTTTAAGTTCAGAAAGATGTTTGGAGTCGATTTTCATCAGAATTCACATCCTTTCACTGAAACAAGATATTTCACTAATGTCATTAAAAGTCTGCAGCTATGCATTGCAAAAGGAAGTGAAAATGAGTCTTTGCAGCATGTTTGCGTGCACTATGAGATCTAAACAATCATTTTAATGGAGGATTCTTAATGTCAGCACAGAACTGTGCAAATTTCAAATATAGCTCAAAATCACAAAAGCAAATTTTAATTCAGAATGATGTTTGGAGTCGATTTTCATCAGAATTCACATCCTTTCACTGAAACAAGATATTTCACTAATGTCATAAAAAGGCAGCTATGCATTGCAAAAGGAAGTGAAAATGAGTCTTTGCAGCATGTATGCGTGCACTATGAGATCTAAACAATCATTTTAATGGAGGATTCTTAATGTCAGTACAGAACTATACAAAATTCAAATATAGCTCAAAATCACAAAAGCAAATTTTAATTCAGAATGATGTTTGGAGTCGATTTTCATCAGAATTCACATCCTTTCACTGAAACAAGATATTTCACTAATGTCATAAAAAGGCAGCTATGCATTGCAAAAGGAAGTGAAAATGAGTCTTTGCAGCATGTATGCGTGCACTATGAGATCTAAACAATCATTTTAATGGAGGATTCTTAATGTCAGCACAGAACTGTGCAAATTTCAAACATCGCTCAAAAGCACAAAAGGAAATTTTAAGTTCAGAAAGATGTTTGGAGTCGTTTTTCATCAGAATTCACTGAAACAAGACATTTCAATATTGCATATAGTCTGCAGCTAAGCATTGCAAAAGGAAGTCAAAATGAGTCTTTGCAGCATGTTTGCGTGCACTCTGAGATCTAAACAATCATTTTAATGGAGGATTCTTAATGTCAGTACAGAACTATACAAAATTCAAATATAGCTCAAAATCACAAAAGCAAATTTTAATTCAGAATGATGTTTGGAGTCGATTTTCATCAGAATTCACATCCTTTCACTGAAACAAGATATTTCACTAATGTCATAAAAAGGCAGCTATGCATTGCAAAAGGAAGTGAAAATGAGTCTTTGCAGCATGTATGCGTGCACTATGAGATCAAAACAATCATTTTAATGGAGGATTCTTAATGTCAGCACAGAACTGTGCAAATTTCAAACATCGCTCAAAAGCACAAAAGGAAATTTTAAGTTCAGAAAGATGTTTGGAGTCGTTTTTCATCAGAATTCACTGAAACAAGA
>NW_026249807.1:0-97500 GCF_019703515.2 Myxocyprinus asiaticus
CTAGGCTTAGGATATTACAATTCCCTAACCTAACCTAACCCTAACCCTAACCCTACCTAACCTAACTAACTAACCCTAACCCTAACCCTAACCCTAACCCTAACCCTAACTCTAACCCTAACCCTAACCCTAACCCTAACCCTAACCCTCGTGCTCTCGTCTTTATTGTTGTATCTACATCGTTTTGAACATCAAAACCGTTTGATTCTGCCTGAAGAAGGTACGGCAGTGTACCGAAACGTCGCGACGAATCGAACGGTACTCTTTTTGTTTTCTTTTTTGAACTGATTTGCCGATTTCGGGATGGATCGCTCGTCGAGACGCGGCGCACAGAGAAACGCTCCGCGACTGCGGTTGAGACTAAAAAACCCCTCCCTGATATCCAGATCGGTTCCTCCAAGTAGAATGAGAAATGTACAACAACACAAACGTGATTTTAATCACGACTTTGATGCAGACGATCGGTTTGATCATGTGCATGACCCATATATAGAAACACAATTCCAAACACGTGAGTTCATTAATAAGAGTTACAGAGACGTGAATAATCAGACAGCTCGTCATCAGAGGAGCAAAAATACTGCTCTCTCTAACACAGATCATAGAGCTTTGTCCTATAACACACGCTCTGTTTCTTCTTCTGGTCACATGGTGTTTAATGATGATGCACGTGAGCACAATATGATCCGTTCTGCTAAAAACAAAAGAAAACGCGATCGAGCTAAAAACAGACGTGATGCTCTCGCTTTCAACACAGATTCTAACTTCACTGATGATTATTTTTGCGATCGAGCTAAAAACAGACGTGATGCTCTCGCTTTCAACACAGATTCTAACTTCACTGATGATTATGTCCCCCTTACAAATTATGACACTTTCACGGAGCATGACTATTACACTCCTGAACACGATTATTTCACCGAACGAGACTTTCACACTCGAAACGACCTCACTAGAGACCGTGGAGGAGATATATCTCATCCTCTCAACTATCGGTCGTTTTCTCTCCCCAATTTGGGTAGAATTAACCCTTTACGTACTCGTCCCTTCACTCGAACACCTACAACGGTTTCTTTTCGTGAGCCGGGGGAAATTCAGGTTCTGGTAAGGTCTTTTCGAACAGGAATACTGATTATCGTGGAGGCTCGAGGCAAACCCAATATTTATTTCGAACAAATACAACCCGACCCATGGAAACTCCACGTAATCAAAATTACACACCAGCACCTCCACAGCTCAAGACCACAATCAAACTCATGTACGACCTCATTCGTGCGGTACACCACCTCGACAAAGTAACCACAAAGAAAGGGGATAACCAACCCATAACGTTTCAGAAACTCACAGATCTTTTGATGACTACAATTAAACCGGCCTTCCCGAACTCCAGAGTAACAACACTGTTGGATGGGAACGCCAAGAATTGGTGTTTCACTGCACAGCTCATACTTGAACAACATTATGAAGAGCTCATTGAAAACACCATTCAGAGTCTCAAAGATCAAACGTCTCAATCTGATTGGCCGCACGCATTTGAGGTGGCTACTAATTGGGCTGACAGAAACTTTGGCCAGAGAATGACAGCGGAGACGATTGAACAAGCGAAAGCTCTATTCACTGCTGAACTTTCTGAACAACAGCACAGTGAAGCACCTGTGGTGGATGGGACACAACACGACATTGCGTCACCACAACACGACATTACGCCACCACCACAGCGAACGTACGCACAGGTTGTGGCTTCTCCACCGAGACG
The DNA here is from genome assembly GCF_019703515.2 of Myxocyprinus asiaticus. Lineage (NCBI taxonomy): Eukaryota > Metazoa > Chordata > Actinopteri > Cypriniformes > Catostomidae > Myxocyprinus > Myxocyprinus asiaticus. The sequence continues at coordinate 1,757 of NW_026249807.1, forward strand.
GGGGATACCACCTCCGTCTTCTACCTTGCCTCAAGCTTCTGTCAGTATCCAATTAAGAACCATAGATGCTCAAATTCAAACTTCACCGAGTTTACGGGGCGACACATTTACGGCACATCCCCCTCCGGGAGGGGATTGGCCTGTGGTTGTAGATGATGAGAATCCTCCTCTCATCACTTTTGCACCTGTCCGGCCCACACAGGCGGGACAACCACAACAGGAGGCAAAAACTGAGGGGCCCACACAGACCCCCCAAACTTCTCCACTTGAACAGAGAATCCCCCGTTGTTCCACTCGTCCTCCCTTGGCCCCCGGCGGGGTGGGACCAGAACCTGAGGAAATCGACCGCCCTGAGAGTAAAGGGGTGGAGCCGACGACCTCTGGCCGGGTACTATTTCCCCCCCTCCGGGGGCCCAGGGGAGAGGGGCTCAGTAGCACCTCCTCCTCTCCCCCACACTCCTCCCGCGCTCCGTTGGATCGGGAGGACTCGACCATTTCATCCAGATGTCCATCTGGAAACACGGTGATGTCTAATCACGCATCTCCTGTCTCGAGTCTCCATCTTTTGGAGTCTGATATCCCGGTTGATAACACAAGGGTATTATCCCCCTTATCACGTTTTTTGAATGAATACGAAAGGCTCCCTACCCATATACCTGGAGACCCAGTTCGGAGCCCGATTGTTTCGGAACCTGGCGGTGCCCAATGTGTCTCCCTACCTCATCTGTTTCAGCGAACCGGTCTTGAACCTGGACGGACCGGTTCCACAGATGACGAGTTTTTGCGAGCTCCCCGAGTTCAGTTGGTAGACCCAAACGTCACGCGAACACAACTAAAAAGAATTCAGAGTGGCGTTTGAAGATCAGTAAGAAAAATTTGATCTTGGGCGATTCTAACGTCGCCAGGCTCCCGAAGTTCCAAAACACTGACTTACAAGTAGACGCCTTTCCGGGTGCGAAATTCCATCATGCTTCAAACCTAATTCAAAGGGCGCAGATTCTGGAACTTCCAGAGAGAATAATTTTATCTTTTGGACTCAATAATCGCCAACAAAGACTTAAAATTAGGGCGATCAGGGAACTCCAAACTTTGATCAAAACAGCTCGAGACAGGTTTCCGAACGCAGAAATTTTTGTTCCTGAGATCAATTTTTCTAGAGCCCTCCCGATCTCGGAACAACTAATGCTGGAGGACATTAATGTTTACATCCAGAAACACTGCGATTGTATCCCCTCCCTCCCGAGTTCTGAGAAATTCGAGGTGGAAAGGGATGGCATTCACTGGAAGCCCTCCACCGCAAAATCGATGCTTTTACATTGGGCCATGTTTTTAAACTACCCATTAACTTTAGCCGAACACCAGGCGTAGATAACCTCATAGTTAATCTATCTAAAACGTTCATTCTATCTTCCGATCAGCGTGCTTTACTCTCTAAAGGACTTACTTTTATTCCTACACCGACTGGTTTTAAGACGAAAAAGACAGAACTCTTAGGTGATCTACAAGCATACCACCGCCGACTCCAGCTTGAATCTTATTTTGAGGGTAAAAAACTCCAAAAAAAGAAACTCCCATTTACAGGCCCCTCTGAATGGACACCATCTTTGTCTAGTTTACCGAAGAATATAAGACAAATAGTTAGAGCAGATTTATACGCTTATCGTCACCTCAACTGGGGACTGGATGTGTGTCACAATTTAACACGAGGGGAGAAAAAAGCACTTAGGGAGTTAAGTAACAACACGAACATTGTCATAAAACCAGCCGATAAAGGTAACGCGATCGTAATTTTAGATAGGGCCCAATATTTATGGGAGGGTCATCGACAGCTCGATGCGAAAGAATATTATCGACCCCTGGACAGACCCATTTATCTCCAAACGGCGAGAGAGATTAAAAATTTACTCGAGGAAATGTGTCACCAAAAGATCATTAGCCCAAAACAGAAGGAATACCTCCTGGGGGATGGGAACCCCAGACCCAGGAGGTTTTACTTACTCCCAAAAATCCACAAAGGCCCGGAATCTTGGAGTAAACCTCATGAAATTCCACCTGGGCGTCCCATAGTTTCCGACTGTAATAGTGAGACGTACTTCACCGCGGAGTACATTGAGTTCTTTCTTAACCCACTTTCGCAGAAACACGCCAGTTACATTAAGGACACGTGTGATTTCCTCGAGAAGATTAGCCGACTCCAAATTCCACAAAATGCGTTTTTGTTTACCATTGACATAGACAGCCTCTACACTAACATCGAAACCGATGTTGGTGTGGAGGCTGTCAAGAAATGTTTTGAAAAATACCCCGATCCGAATCGTCCGAACGATTACGTACTTAAACTTTTAGAAATCAATTTGACAAAAAACGACTTTGAATTTGAGTCTAAATTCTACCTACAAACAAAAGGGACTGCGATGGGGAAAACCTTCGCACCCTCGTACGCAAATATTTTCATGGCGCAGTGGGAGGAGTCGGCGTTATCTTCTTACTCTCTCAGGCCTTTCCTTTACTTTCGATTTCTTGATGACATTTGGGGAGTTTGGACCCACTCCAGAGATGAGTTTTTGGCTTTCACGCAACATTTAAATAACCATCAGAAATCTATCAAAATTAAGCACACGCTCGATTTTCGAGAAGTGAATTTCTTAGATGTTACGACATATAAGGGGCCAAAATTCTCAGAGACCGGTTGTTTGGACTTTCGGGTTTACTTCAAAGAAACAGATACTCACTCGCTTTTACATAGACGGAGTTTTCACCCGAAGCATACTTTTCGGGGTATAGTGAAATCCCAACTTCTCAGATTTCACCGTATCTGTTCTGAGTCGTCGTCTTTTTTGAACGCCACAAAAACCCTTTTCTCAGCTTTACGCAAACGCGGCTACTCCAGATCTTTCCTACGCCAGATTCTTAAAACTTTTCGTGACCCCAGACAACCGAAACCCGGGGAATCGACACCCAAAGATAAAATAATTCCTCTAGTGGCACATTATTCGGATCAAAGTATACAGCTTAATTTAGCGGTGAAAGCTAATTTTGAAAAATTTCTATTTAATTCTAACTTCTTGCAGAAACACAAACCGATTGCAGCTTTTAAAAGAAACCAAAATCTTAAAGATCTTCTAGTACGCAGCAAACTACCCACTCCGCCTGCTAGAAGTAGAAGCAGCTCCCTTAAATATTTTGCTCCCCAGAAGCTCGTCAAGAGCAGGTCCACGGGTCGAATCTTTCGCCTGCAACATCTGTTGCACTCTCGAGTGTCCAATTGCGTGTATTTGATATTTTGTGTCAAGTGTCGTAAACAGTACGTGGGACAGACAAAGAACGAACTATGTAATCGGATATACCAACATGTATATTGTATCACTCATAAAGTCGAAAAACGCAGATATCTGGTCCAGCACTTTATGTCCCACGGGCTGACTTCCTTACGCTTTTTGGGCCTACAGGCGAGTCTGTTTTGGTCCTTGAGTGACCGCCTGAGGGCGGAAAAGCTCTGGATGAAACGCCTTGACACAATGTATCCTAGAGGCCTCAATGAGACGTGAGTTATCGGTGCAGTTATCTGTTCTATTTTTATTTACTTTTTTCTATTTTTGGAATTGACTTACACTTTACATATCTCTTCTTGAAGATTGACTGCACCGAAACCCACTCTAAACCTACCCCTCACACCTAAAACCCTTTTCATTTTAAACTCACATGTTGAACCCCACCTGACTATGATGGACTGCACCTAACCCTAATCCTAACCTTAACCCTGATATCTAAACACACTCAAAACCTACCTTTACATCTACACCCACTCAGAAACTACCCTAACCTAAACCCACTTAAAACCTACCCTTACACCTAAACCCACTCAAAACTAACCATTACACCTAAAACTTTACACCTACACCCACTCAAAACCTACCCTAACCTTAACCCATTTAAAACCTACCCTTACACCTAAACCCACTCAAAACTTACCCTTACACCTAAAACTTTACACCTATACCCACTCAAAACCTACCCTAACCTTAACCCACTTAAAACCTACCCTTACACCTAAACACACTTAAAACTAACCTTTACACCTAAAACTTTACACCTAAACCCACTCAAAACTTACCCTTACACCTAAAACTTTACACCTATACCCACTCAAAACCTACCCTAACCTTAACCCACTTAAAACCTACCCTTACACCTAAACACACTTAAAACTAACCTTTACACCTAAAACTTTACACCTAAACCCACTCAAAACTTACCCTTACACCTAAAACTTTACACCTATACCCACTCAAAACCTACCCTAACCTTAACCCACTTAAAACCTACCCTTACACCTAAACCCAATTAAAACTAACCCTTACACCTAAAACTTTACACCTACACCCACTCAAAACCTACCCTAACCTTAGCCCACCTAAAACCTACCTTTACACCTAAACCCACTCAAAACTTACCCTTAACACCTCTAACCCTTTCTAATGGAAACCTAGATTTTTGAACCCCACCTGATGCAGCCCTACTTATTTCAACCCACAAAAAACTATTATTAGCTTATGTGTTGGAGTCAACACAGACTGGGTGGCTGGGGCTCTCTGCTTGGTCCTCTCACCGGAGCTTTGGGCCCACTGGAAGCGACCAGTTGAGAGAAGGCCTGTGCACAACCGGGCCTGGGCCCTTTGGGGCCTAGGCTTAGAATATTACAATTCCCTAACCTAACCTAACCCTAACCCTAACCCTACCTAACCTAACTAACTAACCCTAACCCTAACCCTAACCCTAACCCTAACTCTAACCCTAACCCTAACCCTAACCCTAACCCTAACCCTCGTGCTCTCGTCTTTATTGTTGTATCTACATCGTTTTGAACATCAAAACCGTTTGATTCTGCCTGAAGAAGGTACGGCAGTGTACCGAAACGTCGCGACGAATCGAACGGTACTCTTTTTGTTTTCTTTTTTGAACTGATTTGCCGATTTCGGGATGGATCGCTCGTCGAGACGCGGCGCACAGAGAAACGCTCCGCGACTGCGGTTGAGACTAAAAAACCCCTCCCTGATATCCAGATCGGTTCCTCCAAGTAGAATGAGAAATGTACAACAACACAAACGTGATTTTAATCACGACTTTGATGCAGACGATCGGTTTGATCATGTGCATGACCCATATATAGAAACACAATTCCAAACACGTGAGTTCATTAATAAGAGTTACAGAGACGTGAATAATCAGACAGCTCGTCATCAGAGGAGCAAAAATACTGCTCTCTCTAACACAGATCATAGAGCTTTGTCCTATAACACACGCTCTGTTTCTTCTTCTGGTCACATGGTGTTTAATGATGATGCACGTGAGCACAATATGATCCGTTCTGCTAAAAACAAAAGAAAACGCGATCGAGCTAAAAACAGACGTGATGCTCTCGCTTTCAACACAGATTCTAACTTCACTGATGATTATTTTTGCGATCGAGCTAAAAACAGACGTGATGCTCTCGCTTTCAACACAGATTCTAACTTCACTGATGATTATGTCCCCCTTACAAATTATGACACTTTCACGGAGCATGACTATTACACTCCTGAACACGATTATTTCACCGAACGAGACTTTCACACTCGAAACGACCTCACTAGAGACCGTGGAGGAGATATATCTCATCCTCTCAACTATCGGTCGTTTTCTCTCCCCAATTTGGGTAGAATTAACCCTTTACGTACTCGTCCCTTCACTCGAACACCTACAACGGTTTCTTTTCGTGAGCTGGGGGGAAATTCAGGTTCTGGTAAGGTCTTTTCGAACAGGAATACTGATTATCGTGGAGGCTCGAGGCAAACCCAATATTTATTTCGAACAAATACAACCCGACCCATGGAAACTCCACGTAATCAAAATTACACACCAGCACCTCCACAGCTCAAGACCACAATCAAACTCATGTACGACCTCATTCGTGCGGTACACCACCTCGACAAAGTAACCACAAAGAAAGGGGATAACCAACCCATAACGTTTCAGAAACTCACAGATCTTTTGATGACTACAATTAAACCGGCCTTCCCGAACTCCAGAGTAACAACACTGTTGGATGGGAACGCCAAGAATTGGTGTTTCACTGCACAGCTCATACTTGAACAACATTATGAAGAGCTCATTGAAAACACCATTCAGAGTCTCAAAGATCAAACGTCTCAATCTGATTGGCCGCACGCATTTGAGGTGGCTACTAATTGGGCTGACAGAAACTTTGGCCAGAGAATGACAGCGGAGACGATTGAACAAGCGAAAGCTCTATTCACTGCTGAACTTTCTGAACAACAGCACAGTGAAGCACCTGTGGTGGATGGGACACAACACGACATTGCGTCACCACAACACGACATTACGCCACCACCACAGCGAACGTACGCACAGGTTGTGGCTTCTCCACCGAGACGGGGGATACCACCTCCGTCTTCTACCTTGCCTCAAGCTTCTGTCAGTATCCAATTAAGAACCATAGATGCTCAAATTCAAACTTCACCGAGTTTACGGGGCGACACATTTACGGCACATCCCCCTCCGGGAGGGGATTGGCCTGTGGTTGTAGATGATGAGAATCCTCCTCTCATCACTTTTGCACCTGTCCGGCCCACACAGGCGGGACAACCACAACAGGAGGCAAAAACTGAGGGGCCCACACAGACCCCCCAAACTTCTCCACTTGAACAGAGAATCCCCCGTTGTTCCACTCGTCCTCCCTTGGCCCCCGGCGGCGTGGGACCAGAACCTGAGGAAATCGACCGCCCTGAGAGTAAAGGGGTGGAGCCGACGACCTCTGGCCGGGTACTATTTCCCCCCTCCGGGGGCCCAGGGGAGAGGGGCTCAGTAGCACCTCCTCCTCTCCCCCACACTCCTCCCGCGCTCCGTTGGATCGGGAGGACTCGACCATTTCATCCAGATGTCCATCTGGAAACACGGTGATGTCTAATCACGCATCTCCTGTCTCGAGTCTCCATCTTTTGGAGTCTGATATCCCGGTTGATAACACAAGGGTATTATCCCCCTTATCACGTTTTTTGAATGAATACGAAAGGCTCCCTACCCATATACCTGGAGACCCAGTTCGGAGCCCGATTGTTTCGGAACCTGGCGGTGCCCAATGTGTCTCCCTACCTCATCTGTTTCAGCGAACCGGTCTTGAACCTGGACGGACCGGTTCCACAGATGACGAGTTTTTGCGAGCTCCCCGAGTTCAGTTGGTAGACCCAAACGTCACGCGAACACAACTAAAAAGAATTCAGAGTGGCGTTTGAAGATCAGTAAGAAAAATTTGATCTTGGGCGATTCTAACGTCGCCAGGCTCCCGAAGTTCCAAAACACTGACTTACAAGTAGACGCCTTTCCGGGTGCGAAATTCCATCATGCTTCAAACCTAATTCAAAGGGCGCAGATTCTGGAACTTCCAGAGAGAATAATTTTATCTTTTGGACTCAATAATCGCCAACAAAGACTTAAAATTAGGGCGATCAGGGAACTCCAAACTTTGATCAAAACAGCTCGAGACAGGTTTCCGAACGCAGAAATTTTTGTTCCTGAGATCAATTTTTCTAGAGCCCTCCCGATCTCGGAACAACTAATGCTGGAGGACATTAATGTTTACATCCAGAAACACTGCGATTGTATCCCCTCCCTCCCGAGTTCTGAGAAATTCGAGGTGGAAAGGGATGGCATTCACTGGAAGCCCTCCACCGCAAAATCGATGCTTTTACATTGGGCCATGTTTTTAAACTACCCATTAACTTTAGCCGAACACCAGGCGTAGATAACCTCATAGTTAATCTATCTAAAACGTTCATTCTATCTTCCGATCAGCGTGCTTTACTCTCTAAAGGACTTACTTTTATTCCTACACCGACTGGTTTTAAGACGAAAAAGACAGAACTCTTAGGTGATCTACAAGCATACCACCGCCGACTCCAGCTTGAATCTTATTTTGAGGGTAAAAAACTCCAAAAAAAGAAACTCCCATTTACAGGCCCCTCTGAATGGACACCATCTTTGTCTAGTTTACCGAAGAATATAAGACAAATAGTTAGAGCAGATTTATACGCTTATCGTCACCTCAACTGGGGACTGGATGTGTGTCACAATTTAACACGAGGGGAGAAAAAAGCACTTAGGGAGTTAAGTAACAACACGAACATTGTCATAAAACCAGCCGATAAAGGTAACGCGATCGTAATTTTAGATAGGGCCCAATATTTATGGGAGGGTCATCGACAGCTCGATGCGAAAGAATATTATCGACCCCTGGACAGACCCATTTATCTCCAAACGGCGAGAGAGATTAAAAATTTACTCGAGGAAATGTGTCACCAAAAGATCATTAGCCCAAAACAGAAGGAATACCTCCTGGGGGATGGGAACCCCAGACCCAGGAGGTTTTACTTACTCCCAAAAATCCACAAAGGCCCGGAATCTTGGAGTAAACCTCATGAAATTCCACCTGGGCGTCCCATAGTTTCCGACTGTAATAGTGAGACGTACTTCACCGCGGAGTACATTGAGTTCTTTCTTAACCCACTTTCGCAGAAACACGCCAGTTACATTAAGGACACGTGTGATTTCCTCGAGAAGATTAGCCGACTCCAAATTCCACAAAATGCGTTTTTGTTTACCATTGACATAGACAGCCTCTACACTAACATCGAAACCGATGTTGGTGTGGAGGCTGTCAAGAAATGTTTTGAAAAATACCCCGATCCGAATCGTCCGAACGATTACGTACTTAAACTTTTAGAAATCAATTTGACAAAAAACGACTTTGAATTTGAGTCTAAATTCTACCTACAAACAAAAGGGACTGCGATGGGGAAAACCTTCGCACCCTCGTACGCAAATATTTTCATGGCGCAGTGGGAGGAGTCGGCGTTATCTTCTTACTCTCTCAGGCCTTTCCTTTACTTTCGATTTCTTGATGACATTTGGGGAGTTTGGACCCACTCCAGAGATGAGTTTTTGGCTTTCACGCAACATTTAAATAACCATCAGAAATCTATCAAAATTAAGCACACGCTCGATTTTCGAGAAGTGAATTTCTTAGATGTTACGACATATAAGGGGCCAAAATTCTCAGAGACCGGTTGTTTGGACTTTCGGGTTTACTTCAAAGAAACAGATACTCACTCGCTTTTACATAGACGGAGTTTTCACCCGAAGCATACTTTTCGGGGTATAGTGAAATCCCAACTTCTCAGATTTCACCGTATCTGTTCTGAGTCGTCGTCTTTTTTGAACGCCACAAAAACCCTTTTCTCAGCTTTACGCAAACGCGGCTACTCCAGATCTTTCCTACGCCAGATTCTTAAAACTTTTCGTGACCCCAGACAACCGAAACCCGGGGAATCGACACCCAAAGATAAAATAATTCCTCTAGTGGCACATTATTCGGATCAAAGTATACAGCTTAATTTAGCGGTGAAAGCTAATTTTGAAAAATTTCTATTTAATTCTAACTTCTTGCAGAAACACAAACCGATTGCAGCTTTTAAAAGAAACCAAAATCTTAAAGATCTTCTAGTACGCAGCAAACTACCCACTCCGCCTGCTAGAAGTAGAAGCAGCTCCCTTAAATATTTTGCTCCCCAGAAGCTCGTCAAGAGCAGGTCCACGGGTCGAATCTTTCGCCTGCAACATCTGTTGCACTCTCGAGTGTCCAATTGCGTGTATTTGATATTTTGTGTCAAGTGTCGTAAACAGTACGTGGGACAGACAAAGAACGAACTATGTAATCGGATATACCAACATGTATATTGTATCACTCATAAAGTCGAAAAACGCAGATATCTGGTCCAGCACTTTATGTCCCACGGGCTGACTTCCTTACGCTTTTTGGGCCTACAGGCGAGTCTGTTTTGGTCCTTGAGTGACCGCCTGAGGGCGGAAAAGCTCTGGATGAAACGCCTTGACACAATGTATCCTAGAGGCCTCAATGAGACGTGAGTTATCGGTGCAGTTATCTGTTCTATTTTTATTTACTTTTTTCTATTTTTGGAATTGACTTACACTTTACATATCTCTTCTTGAAGATTGACTGCACCGAAACCCACTCTAAACCTACCCCTCACACCTAAAACCCTTTTCATTTTAAACTCACATGTTGAACCCCACCTGACTATGATGGACTGCACCTAACCCTAATCCTAACCTTAACCCTGATATCTAAACACACTCAAAACCTACCTTTACATCTACACCCACTCAGAAACTACCCTAACCTAAACCCACTTAAAACCTACCCTTACACCTAAACCCACTCAAAACTAACCATTACACCTAAAACTTTACACCTACACCCACTCAAAACCTACCCTAACCTTAACCCATTTAAAACCTACCCTTACACCTAAACCCACTCAAAACTTACCCTTACACCTAAAACTTTACACCTATACCCACTCAAAACCTACCCTAACCTTAACCCACTTAAAACCTACCCTTACACCTAAACACACTTAAAACTAACCTTTACACCTAAAACTTTACACCTAAACCCACTCAAAACTTACCCTTACACCTAAAACTTTACACCTATACCCACTCAAAACCTACCCTAACCTTAACCCACTTAAAACCTACCCTTACACCTAAACACACTTAAAACTAACCTTTACACCTAAAACTTTACACCTAAACCCACTCAAAACTTACCCTTACACCTAAAACTTTACACCTATACCCACTCAAAACCTACCCTAACCTTAACCCACTTAAAACCTACCCTTACACCTAAACCCAATTAAAACTAACCCTTACACCTAAAACTTTACACCTACACCCACTCAAAACCTACCCTAACCTTAGCCCACCTAAAACCTACCTTTACACCTAAACCCACTCAAAACTTACCCTTAACACCTCTAACCCTTTCTAATGGAAACCTAGATTTTTGAACCCCACCTGATGCAGCCCTACTTATTTCAACCCACAAAAAACTATTATTAGCTTATGTGTTGGAGTCAACACAGACTGGGTGGCTGGGGCTCTCTGCTTGGTCCTCTCACCGGAGCTTTGGGCCCACTGGAAGCGACCAGTTGAGAGAAGGCCTGTGCACAACCGGGCCTGGGCCCTTTGGGGCCTAGGCTTAGGATATTACAATTCCCTAACCTAACCTAACCCTAACCCTAACCCTACCTAACCTAACTAACTAACCCTAACCCTAACCCTAACCCTAACCCTAACTCTAACCCTAACCCTAACCCTAACCCTAACCCTAACCCTAACCCTCGTGCTCTCGTCTTTATTGTTGTATCTACATCGTTTTGAACATCAAAACCGTTTGATTCTGCCTGAAGAAGGTACGGCAGTGTACCGAAACGTCGCGACGAATCGAACGGTACTCTTTTTGTTTTCTTTTTTGAACTGATTTGCCGATTTCGGGATGGATCGCTCGTCGAGACGCGGCGCACAGAGAAACGCTCCGCGACTGCGGTTGAGACTAAAAAACCCCTCCCTGATATCCAGATCGGTTCCTCCAAGTAGAATGAGAAATGTACAACAACACAAACGTGATTTTAATCACGACTTTGATGCAGACGATCGGTTTGATCATGTGCATGACCCATATATAGAAACACAATTCCAAACACGTGAGTTCATTAATAAGAGTTACAGAGACGTGAATAATCAGACAGCTCGTCATCAGAGGAGCAAAAATACTGCTCTCTCTAACACAGATCATAGAGCTTTGTCCTATAACACACGCTCTGTTTCTTCTTCTGGTCACATGGTGTTTAATGATGATGCACGTGAGCACAATATGATCCGTTCTGCTAAAAACAAAAGAAAACGCGATCGAGCTAAAAACAGACGTGATGCTCTCGCTTTCAACACAGATTCTAACTTCACTGATGATTATTTTTGCGATCGAGCTAAAAACAGACGTGATGCTCTCGCTTTCAACACAGATTCTAACTTCACTGATGATTATGTCCCCCTTACAAATTATGACACTTTCACGGAGCATGACTATTACACTCCTGAACACGATTATTTCACCGAACGAGACTTTCACACTCGAAACGACCTCACTAGAGACCGTGGAGGAGATATATCTCATCCTCTCAACTATCGGTCGTTTTCTCTCCCCAATTTGGGTAGAATTAACCCTTTACGTACTCGTCCCTTCACTCGAACACCTACAACGGTTTCTTTTCGTGAGCTGGGGGGAAATTCAGGTTCTGGTAAGGTCTTTTCGAACAGGAATACTGATTATCGTGGAGGCTCGAGGCAAACCCAATATTTATTTCGAACAAATACAACCCGACCCATGGAAACTCCACGTAATCAAAATTACACACCAGCACCTCCACAGCTCAAGACCACAATCAAACTCATGTACGACCTCATTCGTGCGGTACACCACCTCGACAAAGTAACCACAAAGAAAGGGGATAACCAACCCATAACGTTTCAGAAACTCACAGATCTTTTGATGACTACAATTAAACCGGCCTTCCCGAACTCCAGAGTAACAACACTGTTGGATGGGAACGCCAAGAATTGGTGTTTCACTGCACAGCTCATACTTGAACAACATTATGAAGAGCTCATTGAAAACACCATTCAGAGTCTCAAAGATCAAACGTCTCAATCTGATTGGCCGCACGCATTTGAGGTGGCTACTAATTGGGCTGACAGAAACTTTGGCCAGAGAATGACAGCGGAGACGATTGAACAAGCGAAAGCTCTATTCACTGCTGAACTTTCTGAACAACAGCACAGTGAAGCACCTGTGGTGGATGGGACACAACACGACATTGCGTCACCACAACACGACATTACGCCACCACCACAGCGAACGTACGCACAGGTTGTGGCTTCTCCACCGAGACGGGGGATACCACCTCCGTCTTCTACCTTGCCTCAAGCTTCTGTCAGTATCCAATTAAGAACCATAGATGCTCAAATTCAAACTTCACCGAGTTTACGGGGCGACACATTTACGGCACATCCCCCTCCGGGAGGGGATTGGCCTGTGGTTGTAGATGATGAGAATCCTCCTCTCATCACTTTTGCACCTGTCCGGCCCACACAGGCGGGACAACCACAACAGGAGGCAAAAACTGAGGGGCCCACACAGACCCCCCAAACTTCTCCACTTGAACAGAGAATCCCCCGTTGTTCCACTCGTCCTCCCTTGGCCCCCGGCGGGGTGGGACCAGAACCTGAGGAAATCGACCGCCCTGAGAGTAAAGGGGTGGAGCCGACGACCTCTGGCCGGGTACTATTTCCCCCCCTCCGGGGGCCCAGGGGAGAGGGGCTCAGTAGCACCTCCTCCTCTCCCCCACACTCCTCCCGCGCTCCGTTGGATCGGGAGGACTCGACCATTTCATCCAGATGTCCATCTGGAAACACGGTGATGTCTAATCACGCATCTCCTGTCTCGAGTCTCCATCTTTTGGAGTCTGATATCCCGGTTGATAACACAAGGGTATTATCCCCCTTATCACGTTTTTTGAATGAATACGAAAGGCTCCCTACCCATATACCTGGAGACCCAGTTCGGAGCCCGATTGTTTCGGAACCTGGCGGTGCCCAATGTGTCTCCCTACCTCATCTGTTTCAGCGAACCGGTCTTGAACCTGGACGGACCGGTTCCACAGATGACGAGTTTTTGCGAGCTCCCCGAGTTCAGTTGGTAGACCCAAACGTCACGCGAACACAACTAAAAAGAATTCAGAGTGGCGTTTGAAGATCAGTAAGAAAAATTTGATCTTGGGCGATTCTAACGTCGCCAGGCTCCCGAAGTTCCAAAACACTGACTTACAAGTAGACGCCTTTCCGGGTGCGAAATTCCATCATGCTTCAAACCTAATTCAAAGGGCGCAGATTCTGGAACTTCCAGAGAGAATAATTTTATCTTTTGGACTCAATAATCGCCAACAAAGACTTAAAATTAGGGCGATCAGGGAACTCCAAACTTTGATCAAAACAGCTCGAGACAGGTTTCCGAACGCAGAAATTTTTGTTCCTGAGATCAATTTTTCTAGAGCCCTCCCGATCTCGGAACAACTAATGCTGGAGGACATTAATGTTTACATCCAGAAACACTGCGATTGTATCCCCTCCCTCCCGAGTTCTGAGAAATTCGAGGTGGAAAGGGATGGCATTCACTGGAAGCCCTCCACCGCAAAATCGATGCTTTTACATTGGGCCATGTTTTTAAACTACCCATTAACTTTAGCCGAACACCAGGCGTAGATAACCTCATAGTTAATCTATCTAAAACGTTCATTCTATCTTCCGATCAGCGTGCTTTACTCTCTAAAGGACTTACTTTTATTCCTACACCGACTGGTTTTAAGACGAAAAAGACAGAACTCTTAGGTGATCTACAAGCATACCACCGCCGACTCCAGCTTGAATCTTATTTTGAGGGTAAAAAACTCCAAAAAAAGAAACTCCCATTTACAGGCCCCTCTGAATGGACACCATCTTTGTCTAGTTTACCGAAGAATATAAGACAAATAGTTAGAGCAGATTTATACGCTTATCGTCACCTCAACTGGGGACTGGATGTGTGTCACAATTTAACACGAGGGGAGAAAAAAGCACTTAGGGAGTTAAGTAACAACACGAACATTGTCATAAAACCAGCCGATAAAGGTAACGCGATCGTAATTTTAGATAGGGCCCAATATTTATGGGAGGGTCATCGACAGCTCGATGCGAAAGAATATTATCGACCCCTGGACAGACCCATTTATCTCCAAACGGCGAGAGAGATTAAAAATTTACTCGAGGAAATGTGTCACCAAAAGATCATTAGCCCAAAACAGAAGGAATACCTCCTGGGGGATGGGAACCCCAGACCCAGGAGGTTTTACTTACTCCCAAAAATCCACAAAGGCCCGGAATCTTGGAGTAAACCTCATGAAATTCCACCTGGGCGTCCCATAGTTTCCGACTGTAATAGTGAGACGTACTTCACCGCGGAGTACATTGAGTTCTTTCTTAACCCACTTTCGCAGAAACACGCCAGTTACATTAAGGACACGTGTGATTTCCTCGAGAAGATTAGCCGACTCCAAATTCCACAAAATGCGTTTTTGTTTACCATTGACATAGACAGCCTCTACACTAACATCGAAACCGATGTTGGTGTGGAGGCTGTCAAGAAATGTTTTGAAAAATACCCCGATCCGAATCGTCCGAACGATTACGTACTTAAACTTTTAGAAATCAATTTGACAAAAAACGACTTTGAATTTGAGTCTAAATTCTACCTACAAACAAAAGGGACTGCGATGGGGAAAACCTTCGCACCCTCGTACGCAAATATTTTCATGGCGCAGTGGGAGGAGTCGGCGTTATCTTCTTACTCTCTCAGGCCTTTCCTTTACTTTCGATTTCTTGATGACATTTGGGGAGTTTGGACCCACTCCAGAGATGAGTTTTTGGCTTTCACGCAACATTTAAATAACCATCAGAAATCTATCAAAATTAAGCACACGCTCGATTTTCGAGAAGTGAATTTCTTAGATGTTACGACATATAAGGGGCCAAAATTCTCAGAGACCGGTTGTTTGGACTTTCGGGTTTACTTCAAAGAAACAGATACTCACTCGCTTTTACATAGACGGAGTTTTCACCCGAAGCATACTTTTCGGGGTATAGTGAAATCCCAACTTCTCAGATTTCACCGTATCTGTTCTGAGTCGTCGTCTTTTTTGAACGCCACAAAAACCCTTTTCTCAGCTTTACGCAAACGCGGCTACTCCAGATCTTTCCTACGCCAGATTCTTAAAACTTTTCGTGACCCCAGACAACCGAAACCCGGGGAATCGACACCCAAAGATAAAATAATTCCTCTAGTGGCACATTATTCGGATCAAAGTATACAGCTTAATTTAGCGGTGAAAGCTAATTTTGAAAAATTTCTATTTAATTCTAACTTCTTGCAGAAACACAAACCGATTGCAGCTTTTAAAAGAAACCAAAATCTTAAAGATCTTCTAGTACGCAGCAAACTACCCACTCCGCCTGCTAGAAGTAGAAGCAGCTCCCTTAAATATTTTGCTCCCCAGAAGCTCGTCAAGAGCAGGTCCACGGGTCGAATCTTTCGCCTGCAACATCTGTTGCACTCTCGAGTGTCCAATTGCGTGTATTTGATATTTTGTGTCAAGTGTCGTAAACAGTACGTGGGACAGACAAAGAACGAACTATGTAATCGGATATACCAACATGTATATTGTATCACTCATAAAGTCGAAAAACGCAGATATCTGGTCCAGCACTTTATGTCCCACGGGCTGACTTCCTTACGCTTTTTGGGCCTACAGGCGAGTCTGTTTTGGTCCTTGAGTGACCGCCTGAGGGCGGAAAAGCTCTGGATGAAACGCCTTGACACAATGTATCCTAGAGGCCTCAATGAGACGTGAGTTATCGGTGCAGTTATCTGTTCTATTTTTATTTACTTTTTTCTATTTTTGGAATTGACTTACACTTTACATATCTCTTCTTGAAGATTGACTGCACCGAAACCCACTCTAAACCTACCCCTCACACCTAAAACCCTTTTCATTTTAAACTCACATGTTGAACCCCACCTGACTATGATGGACTGCACCTAACCCTAATCCTAACCTTAACCCTGATATCTAAACACACTCAAAACCTACCTTTACATCTACACCCACTCAGAAACTACCCTAACCTAAACCCACTTAAAACCTACCCTTACACCTAAACCCACTCAAAACTAACCATTACACCTAAAACTTTACACCTACACCCACTCAAAACCTACCCTAACCTTAACCCATTTAAAACCTACCCTTACACCTAAACCCACTCAAAACTTACCCTTACACCTAAAACTTTACACCTATACCCACTCAAAACCTACCCTAACCTTAACCCACTTAAAACCTACCCTTACACCTAAACACACTTAAAACTAACCTTTACACCTAAAACTTTACACCTAAACCCACTCAAAACTTACCCTTACACCTAAAACTTTACACCTATACCCACTCAAAACCTACCCTAACCTTAACCCACTTAAAACCTACCCTTACACCTAAACACACTTAAAACTAACCTTTACACCTAAAACTTTACACCTAAACCCACTCAAAACTTACCCTTACACCTAAAACTTTACACCTATACCCACTCAAAACCTACCCTAACCTTAACCCACTTAAAACCTACCCTTACACCTAAACCCAATTAAAACTAACCCTTACACCTAAAACTTTACACCTACACCCACTCAAAACCTACCCTAACCTTAGCCCACCTAAAACCTACCTTTACACCTAAACCCACTCAAAACTTACCCTTAACACCTCTAACCCTTTCTAATGGAAACCTAGATTTTTGAACCCCACCTGATGCAGCCCTACTTATTTCAACCCACAAAAAACTATTATTAGCTTATGTGTTGGAGTCAACACAGACTGGGTGGCTGGGGCTCTCTGCTTGGTCCTCTCACCGGAGCTTTGGGCCCACTGGAAGCGACCAGTTGAGAGAAGGCCTGTGCACAACCGGGCCTGGGCCCTTTGGGGCCTAGGCTTAGGATATTACAATTCCCTAACCTAACCTAACCCTAACCCTAACCCTACCTAACCTAACTAACTAACCCTAACCCTAACCTAACCCTAACCCTAACCCTAACCCTAACCCTAACCCTAACCCTAACCCTAACCCTAACCCTCGTGCTCTCGTCTTTATTGTTGTATCTACATCGTTTTGAACATCAAAACCGTTTGATTCTGCCTGAAGAAGGTACGGCAGTGTACCGAAACGTCGCGACGAATCGAACGGTACTCTTTTTGTTTTCTTTTTGAACTGATTTGCCGATTTCGGGATGGATCGCTCGTCGAGACGCGGCGCACAGAGAAACGCTCCGCGACTGCGGTTGAGACTAAAAAACCCCTCCCTGATATCCAGATCGGTTCCTCCAAGTAGAATGAGAAATGTACAACAACACAAACGTGATTTTAATCACGACTTTGATGCAGACGATCGGTTTGATCATGTGCATGACCCATATATAGAAACACAATTCCAAACACGTGAGTTCATTAATAAGAGTTACAGAGACGTGAATAATCAGACAGCTCGTCATCAGAGGAGCAAAAATACTGCTCTCTCTAACACAGATCATAGAGCTTTGTCCTATAACACACGCTCTGTTTCTTCTTCTGGTCACATGGTGTTTAATGATGATGCACGTGAGCACAATATGATCCGTTCTGCTAAAAACAAAAGAAAACGCGATCGAGCTAAAAACAGACGTGATGCTCTCGCTTTCAACACAGATTCTAACTTCACTGATGATTATTTTTGCGATCGAGCTAAAAACAGACGTGATGCTCTCGCTTTCAACACAGATTCTAACTTCACTGATGATTATGTCCCCCTTACAAATTATGACACTTTCACGGAGCATGACTATTACACTCCTGAACACGATTATTTCACCGAACGAGACTTTCACACTCGAAACGACCTCACTAGAGACCGTGGAGGAGATATATCTCATCCTCTCAACTATCGGTCGTTTTCTCTCCCCAATTTGGGTAGAATTAACCCTTTACGTACTCGTCCCTTCACTCGAACACCTACAACGGTTTCTTTTCGTGAGCTGGGGGGAAATTCAGGTTCTGGTAAGGTCTTTTCGAACAGGAATACTGATTATCGTGGAGGCTCGAGGCAAACCCAATATTTATTTCGAACAAATACAACCCGACCCATGGAAACTCCACGTAATCAAAATTACACACCAGCACCTCCACAGCTCAAGACCACAATCAAACTCATGTACGACCTCATTCGTGCGGTACACCACCTCGACAAAGTAACCACAAAGAAAGGGGATAACCAACCCATAACGTTTCAGAAACTCACAGATCTTTTGATGACTACAATTAAACCGGCCTTCCCGAACTCCAGAGTAACAACACTGTTGGATGGGAACGCCAAGAATTGGTGTTTCACTGCACAGCTCATACTTGAACAACATTATGAAGAGCTCATTGAAAACACCATTCAGAGTCTCAAAGATCAAACGTCTCAATCTGATTGGCCGCACGCATTTGAGGTGGCTACTAATTGGGCTGACAGAAACTTTGGCCAGAGAATGACAGCGGAGACGATTGAACAAGCGAAAGCTCTATTCACTGCTGAACTTTCTGAACAACAGCACAGTGAAGCACCTGTGGTGGATGGGACACAACACGACATTGCGTCACCACAACACGACATTACGCCACCACCACAGCGAACGTACGCACAGGTTGTGGCTTCTCCACCGAGACGGGGGATACCACCTCCGTCTTCTACCTTGCCTCAAGCTTCTGTCAGTATCCAATTAAGAACCATAGATGCTCAAATTCAAACTTCACCGAGTTTACGGGGCGACACATTTACGGCACATCCCCCTCCGGGAGGGGATTGGCCTGTGGTTGTAGATGATGAGAATCCTCCTCTCATCACTTTTGCACCTGTCCGGCCCACACAGGCGGGACAACCACAACAGGAGGCAAAAACTGAGGGGCCCACACAGACCCCCCAAACTTCTCCACTTGAACAGAGAATCCCCCGTTGTTCCACTCGTCCTCCCTTGGCCCCCGGCGGGGTGGGACCAGAACCTGAGGAAATCGACCGCCCTGAGAGTAAAGGGGTGGAGCCGACGACCTCTGGCCGGGTACTATTTCCCCCCTCCGGGGGCCCAGGGGAGAGGGGCTCAGTAGCACCTCCTCCTCTCCCCCACACTCCTCCCGCGCTCCGTTGGATCGGGAGGACTCGACCATTTCATCCAGATGTCCATCTGGAAACACGGTGATGTCTAATCACGCATCTCCTGTCTCGAGTCTCCATCTTTTGGAGTCTGATATCCCGGTTGATAACACAAGGGTATTATCCCCCTTATCACGTTTTTTGAATGAATACGAAAGGCTCCCTACCCATATACCTGGAGACCCAGTTCGGAGCCCGATTGTTTCGGAACCTGGCGGTGCCCAATGTGTCTCCCTACCTCATCTGTTTCAGCGAACCGGTCTTGAACCTGGACGGACCGGTTCCACAGATGACGAGTTTTTGCGAGCTCCCCGAGTTCAGTTGGTAGACCCAAACGTCACGCGAACACAACTAAAAAGAATTCAGAGTGGCGTTTGAAGATCAGTAAGAAAAATTTGATCTTGGGCGATTCTAACGTCGCCAGGCTCCCGAAGTTCCAAAACACTGACTTACAAGTAGACGCCTTTCCGGGTGCGAAATTCCATCATGCTTCAAACCTAATTCAAAGGGCGCAGATTCTGGAACTTCCAGAGAGAATAATTTTATCTTTTGGACTCAATAATCGCCAACAAAGACTTAAAATTAGGGCGATCAGGGAACTCCAAACTTTGATCAAAACAGCTCGAGACAGGTTTCCGAACGCAGAAATTTTTGTTCCTGAGATCAATTTTTCTAGAGCCCTCCCGATCTCGGAACAACTAATGCTGGAGGACATTAATGTTTACATCCAGAAACACTGCGATTGTATCCCCTCCCTCCCGAGTTCTGAGAAATTCGAGGTGGAAAGGGATGGCATTCACTGGAAGCCCTCCACCGCAAAATCGATGCTTTTACATTGGGCCATGTTTTTAAACTACCCATTAACTTTAGCCGAACACCAGGCGTAGATAACCTCATAGTTAATCTATCTAAAACGTTCATTCTATCTTCCGATCAGCGTGCTTTACTCTCTAAAGGACTTACTTTTATTCCTACACCGACTGGTTTTAAGACGAAAAAGACAGAACTCTTAGGTGATCTACAAGCATACCACCGCCGACTCCAGCTTGAATCTTATTTTGAGGGTAAAAAACTCCAAAAAAAGAAACTCCCATTTACAGGCCCCTCTGAATGGACACCATCTTTGTCTAGTTTACCGAAGAATATAAGACAAATAGTTAGAGCAGATTTATACGCTTATCGTCACCTCAACTGGGGACTGGATGTGTGTCACAATTTAACACGAGGGGAGAAAAAAGCACTTAGGGAGTTAAGTAACAACACGAACATTGTCATAAAACCAGCCGATAAAGGTAACGCGATCGTAATTTTAGATAGGGCCCAATATTTATGGGAGGGTCATCGACAGCTCGATGCGAAAGAATATTATCGACCCCTGGACAGACCCATTTATCTCCAAACGGCGAGAGAGATTAAAAATTTACTCGAGGAAATGTGTCACCAAAAGATCATTAGCCCAAAACAGAAGGAATACCTCCTGGGGGATGGGAACCCCAGACCCAGGAGGTTTTACTTACTCCCAAAAATCCACAAAGGCCCGGAATCTTGGAGTAAACCTCATGAAATTCCACCTGGGCGTCCCATAGTTTCCGACTGTAATAGTGAGACGTACTTCACCGCGGAGTACATTGAGTTCTTTCTTAACCCACTTTCGCAGAAACACGCCAGTTACATTAAGGACACGTGTGATTTCCTCGAGAAGATTAGCCGACTCCAAATTCCACAAAATGCGTTTTTGTTTACCATTGACATAGACAGCCTCTACACTAACATCGAAACCGATGTTGGTGTGGAGGCTGTCAAGAAATGTTTTGAAAAATACCCCGATCCGAATCGTCCGAACGATTACGTACTTAAACTTTTAGAAATCAATTTGACAAAAAACGACTTTGAATTTGAGTCTAAATTCTACCTACAAACAAAAGGGACTGCGATGGGGAAAACCTTCGCACCCTCGTACGCAAATATTTTCATGGCGCAGTGGGAGGAGTCGGCGTTATCTTCTTACTCTCTCAGGCCTTTCCTTTACTTTCGATTTCTTGATGACATTTGGGGAGTTTGGACCCACTCCAGAGATGAGTTTTTGGCTTTCACGCAACATTTAAATAACCATCAGAAATCTATCAAAATTAAGCACACGCTCGATTTTCGAGAAGTGAATTTCTTAGATGTTACGACATATAAGGGGCCAAAATTCTCAGAGACCGGTTGTTTGGACTTTCGGGTTTACTTCAAAGAAACAGATACTCACTCGCTTTTACATAGACGGAGTTTTCACCCGAAGCATACTTTTCGGGGTATAGTGAAATCCCAACTTCTCAGATTTCACCGTATCTGTTCTGAGTCGTCGTCTTTTTTGAACGCCACAAAAACCCTTTTCTCAGCTTTACGCAAACGCGGCTACTCCAGATCTTTCCTACGCCAGATTCTTAAAACTTTTCGTGACCCCAGACAACCGAAACCCGGGGAATCGACACCCAAAGATAAAATAATTCCTCTAGTGGCACATTATTCGGATCAAAGTATACAGCTTAATTTAGCGGTGAAAGCTAATTTTGAAAAATTTCTATTTAATTCTAACTTCTTGCAGAAACACAAACCGATTGCAGCTTTTAAAAGAAACCAAAATCTTAAAGATCTTCTAGTACGCAGCAAACTACCCACTCCGCCTGCTAGAAGTAGAAGCAGCTCCCTTAAATATTTTGCTCCCCAGAAGCTCGTCAAGAGCAGGTCCACGGGTCGAATCTTTCGCCTGCAACATCTGTTGCACTCTCGAGTGTCCAATTGCGTGTATTTGATATTTTGTGTCAAGTGTCGTAAACAGTACGTGGGACAGACAAAGAACGAACTATGTAATCGGATATACCAACATGTATATTGTATCACTCATAAAGTCGAAAAACGCAGATATCTGGTCCAGCACTTTATGTCCCACGGGCTGACTTCCTTACGCTTTTTGGGCCTACAGGCGAGTCTGTTTTGGTCCTTGAGTGACCGCCTGAGGGCGGAAAAGCTCTGGATGAAACGCCTTGACACAATGTATCCTAGAGGCCTCAATGAGACGTGAGTTATCGGTGCAGTTATCTGTTCTATTTTTATTTACTTTTTTCTATTTTTGGAATTGACTTACACTTTACATATCTCTTCTTGAAGATTGACTGCACCGAAACCCACTCTAAACCTACCCCTCACACCTAAAACCCTTTTCATTTTAAACTCACATGTTGAACCCCACCTGACTATGATGGACTGCACCTAACCCTAATCCTAACCTTAACCCTGATATCTAAACACACTCAAAACCTACCTTTACATCTACACCCACTCAGAAACTACCCTAACCTAAACCCACTTAAAACCTACCCTTACACCTAAACCCACTCAAAACTAACCATTACACCTAAAACTTTACACCTACACCCACTCAAAACCTACCCTAACCTTAACCCATTTAAAACCTACCCTTACACCTAAACCCACTCAAAACTTACCCTTACACCTAAAACTTTACACCTATACCCACTCAAAACCTACCCTAACCTTAACCCACTTAAAACCTACCCTTACACCTAAACACACTTAAAACTAACCTTTACACCTAAAACTTTACACCTAAACCCACTCAAAACTTACCCTTACACCTAAAACTTTACACCTATACCCACTCAAAACCTACCCTAACCTTAACCCACTTAAAACCTACCCTTACACCTAAACACACTTAAAACTAACCTTTACACCTAAAACTTTACACCTAAACCCACTCAAAACTTACCCTTACACCTAAAACTTTACACCTATACCCACTCAAAACCTACCCTAACCTTAACCCACTTAAAACCTACCCTTACACCTAAACCCAATTAAAACTAACCCTTACACCTAAAACTTTACACCTACACCCACTCAAAACCTACCCTAACCTTAGCCCACCTAAAACCTACCTTTACACCTAAACCCACTCAAAACTTACCCTTAACACCTCTAACCCTTTCTAATGGAAACCTAGATTTTTGAACCCCACCTGATGCAGCCCTACTTATTTCAACCCACAAAAAACTATTATTAGCTTATGTGTTGGAGTCAACACAGACTGGGTGGCTGGGGCTCTCTGCTTGGTCCTCTCACCGGAGCTTTGGGCCCACTGGAAGCGACCAGTTGAGAGAAGGCCTGTGCACAACCGGGCCTGGGCCCTTTGGGGCCTAGGCTTAGGATATTACAATTCCCTAACCTAACCTAACCCTAACCCTAACCCTACCTAACCTAACTAACTAACCCTAACCCTAACCCTAACCCTAACCCTAACCCTAACCCTAACCCTAACCCTAACCCTAACCCTAACCCTAACCCTCGTGCTCTCGTCTTTATTGTTGTATCTACATCGTTTTGAACATCAAAACCGTTTGATTCTGCCTGAAGAAGGTACGGCAGTGTACCGAAACGTCGCGACGAATCGAACGGTACTCTTTTTGTTTTCTTTTTTGAACTGATTTGCCGATTTCGGGATGGATCGCTCGTCGAGACGCGGCGCACAGAGAAACGCTCCGCGACTGCGGTTGAGACTAAAAAACCCCTCCCTGATATCCAGATCGGTTCCTCCAAGTAGAATGAGAAATGTACAACAACACAAACGTGATTTTAATCACGACTTTGATGCAGACGATCGGTTTGATCATGTGCATGACCCATATATAGAAACACAATTCCAAACACGTGAGTTCATTAATAAGAGTTACAGAGACGTGAATAATCAGACAGCTCGTCATCAGAGGAGCAAAAATACTGCTCTCTCTAACACAGATCATAGAGCTTTGTCCTATAACACACGCTCTGTTTCTTCTTCTGGTCACATGGTGTTTAATGATGATGCACGTGAGCACAATATGATCCGTTCTGCTAAAAACAAAAGAAAACGCGATCGAGCTAAAAACAGACGTGATGCTCTCGCTTTCAACACAGATTCTAACTTCACTGATGATTATTTTTGCGATCGAGCTAAAAACAGACGTGATGCTCTCGCTTTCAACACAGATTCTAACTTCACTGATGATTATGTCCCCCTTACAAATTATGACACTTTCACGGAGCATGACTATTACACTCCTGAACACGATTATTTCACCGAACGAGACTTTCACACTCGAAACGACCTCACTAGAGACCGTGGAGGAGATATATCTCATCCTCTCAACTATCGGTCGTTTTCTCTCCCCAATTTGGGTAGAATTAACCCTTTACGTACTCGTCCCTTCACTCGAACACCTACAACGGTTTCTTTTCGTGAGCCGGGGGAAATTCAGGTTCTGGTAAGGTCTTTTCGAACAGGAATACTGATTATCGTGGAGGCTCGAGGCAAACCCAATATTTATTTCGAACAAATACAACCCGACCCATGGAAACTCCACGTAATCAAAATTACACACCAGCACCTCCACAGCTCAAGACCACAATCAAACTCATGTACGACCTCATTCGTGCGGTACACCACCTCGACAAAGTAACCACAAAGAAAGGGGATAACCAACCCATAACGTTTCAGAAACTCACAGATCTTTTGATGACTACAATTAAACCGGCCTTCCCGAACTCCAGAGTAACAACACTGTTGGATGGGAACGCCAAGAATTGGTGTTTCACTGCACAGCTCATACTTGAACAACATTATGAAGAGCTCATTGAAAACACCATTCAGAGTCTCAAAGATCAAACGTCTCAATCTGATTGGCCGCACGCATTTGAGGTGGCTACTAATTGGGCTGACAGAAACTTTGGCCAGAGAATGACAGCGGAGACGATTGAACAAGCGAAAGCTCTATTCACTGCTGAACTTTCTGAACAACAGCACAGTGAAGCACCTGTGGTGGATGGGACACAACACGACATTGCGTCACCACAACACGACATTACGCCACCACCACAGCGAACGTACGCACAGGTTGTGGCTTCTCCACCGAGACGGGGGATACCACCTCCGTCTTCTACCTTGCCTCAAGCTTCTGTCAGTATCCAATTAAGAACCATAGATGCTCAAATTCAAACTTCACCGAGTTTACGGGGCGACACATTTACGGCACATCCCCCTCCGGGAGGGGATTGGCCTGTGGTTGTAGATGATGAGAATCCTCCTCTCATCACTTTTGCACCTGTCCGGCCCACACAGGCGGGACAACCACAACAGGAGGCAAAAACTGAGGGGCCCACACAGACCCCCCAAACTTCTCCACTTGAACAGAGAATCCCCCGTTGTTCCACTCGTCCTCCCTTGGCCCCCGGCGGGGTGGGACCAGAACCTGAGGAAATCGACCGCCCTGAGAGTAAAGGGGTGGAGCCGACGACCTCTGGCCGGGTACTATTTCCCCCCCTCCGGGGGCCCAGGGGAGAGGGGCTCAGTAGCACCTCCTCCTCTCCCCCACACTCCTCCCGCGCTCCGTTGGATCGGGAGGACTCGACCATTTCATCCAGATGTCCATCTGGAAACACGGTGATGTCTAATCACGCATCTCCTGTCTCGAGTCTCCATCTTTTGGAGTCTGATATCCCGGTTGATAACACAAGGGTATTATCCCCCTTATCACGTTTTTTGAATGAATACGAAAGGCTCCCTACCCATATACCTGGAGACCCAGTTCGGAGCCCGATTGTTTCGGAACCTGGCGGTGCCCAATGTGTCTCCCTACCTCATCTGTTTCAGCGAACCGGTCTTGAACCTGGACGGACCGGTTCCACAGATGACGAGTTTTTGCGAGCTCCCCGAGTTCAGTTGGTAGACCCAAACGTCACGCGAACACAACTAAAAAGAATTCAGAGTGGCGTTTGAAGATCAGTAAGAAAAATTTGATCTTGGGCGATTCTAACGTCGCCAGGCTCCCGAAGTTCCAAAACACTGACTTACAAGTAGACGCCTTTCCGGGTGCGAAATTCCATCATGCTTCAAACCTAATTCAAAGGGCGCAGATTCTGGAACTTCCAGAGAGAATAATTTTATCTTTTGGACTCAATAATCGCCAACAAAGACTTAAAATTAGGGCGATCAGGGAACTCCAAACTTTGATCAAAACAGCTCGAGACAGGTTTCCGAACGCAGAAATTTTTGTTCCTGAGATCAATTTTTCTAGAGCCCTCCCGATCTCGGAACAACTAATGCTGGAGGACATTAATGTTTACATCCAGAAACACTGCGATTGTATCCCCTCCCTCCCGAGTTCTGAGAAATTCGAGGTGGAAAGGGATGGCATTCACTGGAAGCCCTCCACCGCAAAATCGATGCTTTTACATTGGGCCATGTTTTTAAACTACCCATTAACTTTAGCCGAACACCAGGCGTAGATAACCTCATAGTTAATCTATCTAAAACGTTCATTCTATCTTCCGATCAGCGTGCTTTACTCTCTAAAGGACTTACTTTTATTCCTACACCGACTGGTTTTAAGACGAAAAAGACAGAACTCTTAGGTGATCTACAAGCATACCACCGCCGACTCCAGCTTGAATCTTATTTTGAGGGTAAAAAACTCCAAAAAAAGAAACTCCCATTTACAGGCCCCTCTGAATGGACACCATCTTTGTCTAGTTTACCGAAGAATATAAGACAAATAGTTAGAGCAGATTTATACGCTTATCGTCACCTCAACTGGGGACTGGATGTGTGTCACAATTTAACACGAGGGGAGAAAAAAGCACTTAGGGAGTTAAGTAACAACACGAACATTGTCATAAAACCAGCCGATAAAGGTAACGCGATCGTAATTTTAGATAGGGCCCAATATTTATGGGAGGGTCATCGACAGCTCGATGCGAAAGAATATTATCGACCCCTGGACAGACCCATTTATCTCCAAACGGCGAGAGAGATTAAAAATTTACTCGAGGAAATGTGTCACCAAAAGATCATTAGCCCAAAACAGAAGGAATACCTCCTGGGGGATGGGAACCCCAGACCCAGGAGGTTTTACTTACTCCCAAAAATCCACAAAGGCCCGGAATCTTGGAGTAAACCTCATGAAATTCCACCTGGGCGTCCCATAGTTTCCGACTGTAATAGTGAGACGTACTTCACCGCGGAGTACATTGAGTTCTTTCTTAACCCACTTTCGCAGAAACACGCCAGTTACATTAAGGACACGTGTGATTTCCTCGAGAAGATTAGCCGACTCCAAATTCCACAAAATGCGTTTTTGTTTACCATTGACATAGACAGCCTCTACACTAACATCGAAACCGATGTTGGTGTGGAGGCTGTCAAGAAATGTTTTGAAAAATACCCCGATCCGAATCGTCCGAACGATTACGTACTTAAACTTTTAGAAATCAATTTGACAAAAAACGACTTTGAATTTGAGTCTAAATTCTACCTACAAACAAAAGGGACTGCGATGGGGAAAACCTTCGCACCCTCGTACGCAAATATTTTCATGGCGCAGTGGGAGGAGTCGGCGTTATCTTCTTACTCTCTCAGGCCTTTCCTTTACTTTCGATTTCTTGATGACATTTGGGGAGTTTGGACCCACTCCAGAGATGAGTTTTTGGCTTTCACGCAACATTTAAATAACCATCAGAAATCTATCAAAATTAAGCACACGCTCGATTTTCGAGAAGTGAATTTCTTAGATGTTACGACATATAAGGGGCCAAAATTCTCAGAGACCGGTTGTTTGGACTTTCGGGTTTACTTCAAAGAAACAGATACTCACTCGCTTTTACATAGACGGAGTTTTCACCCGAAGCATACTTTTCGGGGTATAGTGAAATCCCAACTTCTCAGATTTCACCGTATCTGTTCTGAGTCGTCGTCTTTTTTGAACGCCACAAAAACCCTTTTCTCAGCTTTACGCAAACGCGGCTACTCCAGATCTTTCCTACGCCAGATTCTTAAAACTTTTCGTGACCCCAGACAACCGAAACCCGGGGAATCGACACCCAAAGATAAAATAATTCCTCTAGTGGCACATTATTCGGATCAAAGTATACAGCTTAATTTAGCGGTGAAAGCTAATTTTGAAAAATTTCTATTTAATTCTAACTTCTTGCAGAAACACAAACCGATTGCAGCTTTTAAAAGAAACCAAAATCTTAAAGATCTTCTAGTACGCAGCAAACTACCCACTCCGCCTGCTAGAAGTAGAAGCAGCTCCCTTAAATATTTTGCTCCCCAGAAGCTCGTCAAGAGCAGGTCCACGGGTCGAATCTTTCGCCTGCAACATCTGTTGCACTCTCGAGTGTCCAATTGCGTGTATTTGATATTTTGTGTCAAGTGTCGTAAACAGTACGTGGGACAGACAAAGAACGAACTATGTAATCGGATATACCAACATGTATATTGTATCACTCATAAAGTCGAAAAACGCAGATATCTGGTCCAGCACTTTATGTCCCACGGGCTGACTTCCTTACGCTTTTTGGGCCTACAGGCGAGTCTGTTTTGGTCCTTGAGTGACCGCCTGAGGGCGGAAAAGCTCTGGATGAAACGCCTTGACACAATGTATCCTAGAGGCCTCAATGAGACGTGAGTTATCGGTGCAGTTATCTGTTCTATTTTTATTTACTTTTTTCTATTTTTGGAATTGACTTACACTTTACATATCTCTTCTTGAAGATTGACTGCACCGAAACCCACTCTAAACCTACCCCTCACACCTAAAACCCTTTTCATTTTAAACTCACATGTTGAACCCCACCTGACTATGATGGACTGCACCTAACCCTAATCCTAACCTTAACCCTGATATCTAAACACACTCAAAACCTACCTTTACATCTACACCCACTCAGAAACTACCCTAACCTAAACCCACTTAAAACCTACCCTTACACCTAAACCCACTCAAAACTAACCATTACACCTAAAACTTTACACCTACACCCACTCAAAACCTACCCTAACCTTAACCCATTTAAAACCTACCCTTACACCTAAACCCACTCAAAACTTACCCTTACACCTAAAACTTTACACCTATACCCACTCAAAACCTACCCTAACCTTAACCCACTTAAAACCTACCCTTACACCTAAACACACTTAAAACTAACCTTTACACCTAAAACTTTACACCTAAACCCACTCAAAACTTACCCTTACACCTAAAACTTTACACCTATACCCACTCAAAACCTACCCTAACCTTAACCCACTTAAAACCTACCCTTACACCTAAACACACTTAAAACTAACCTTTACACCTAAAACTTTACACCTAAACCCACTCAAAACTTACCCTTACACCTAAAACTTTACACCTATACCCACTCAAAACCTACCCTAACCTTAACCCACTTAAAACCTACCCTTACACCTAAACCCAATTAAAACTAACCCTTACACCTAAAACTTTACACCTACACCCACTCAAAACCTACCCTAACCTTAGCCCACCTAAAACCTACCTTTACACCTAAACCCACTCAAAACTTACCCTTAACACCTCTAACCCTTTCTAATGGAAACCTAGATTTTTGAACCCCACCTGATGCAGCCCTACTTATTTCAACCCACAAAAAACTATTATTAGCTTATGTGTTGGAGTCAACACAGACTGGGTGGCTGGGGCTCTCTGCTTGGTCCTCTCACCGGAGCTTTGGGCCCACTGGAAGCGACCAGTTGAGAGAAGGCCTGTGCACAACCGGGCCTGGGCCCTTTGGGGCCTAGGCTTAGGATATTACAATTCCCTAACCTAACCTAACCCTAACCCTAACCCTACCTAACCTAACTAACTAACCCTAACCCTAACCTAACCCTAACCCTAACCCTAACCCTAACCCTAACCCTAACCCTAACCCTAACCCTAACCCTCGTGCTCTCGTCTTTATTGTTGTATCTACATCGTTTTGAACATCAAAACCGTTTGATTCTGCCTGAAGAAGGTACGGCAGTGTACCGAAACGTCGCGACGAATCGAACGGTACTCTTTTTGTTTTCTTTTTTGAACTGATTTGCCGATTTCGGGATGGATCGCTCGTCGAGACGCGGCGCACAGAGAAACGCTCCGCGACTGCGGTTGAGACTAAAAACCCCTCCCTGATATCCAGATCGGTTCCTCCAAGTAGAATGAGAAATGTACAACAACACAAACGTGATTTTAATCACGACTTTGATGCAGACGATCGGTTTGATCATGTGCATGACCCATATATAGAAACACAATTCCAAACACGTGAGTTCATTAATAAGAGTTACAGAGACGTGAATAATCAGACAGCTCGTCATCAGAGGAGCAAAAATACTGCTCTCTCTAACACAGATCATAGAGCTTTGTCCTATAACACACGCTCTGTTTCTTCTTCTGGTCACATGGTGTTTAATGATGATGCACGTGAGCACAATATGATCCGTTCTGCTAAAAACAAAAGAAAACGCGATCGAGCTAAAAACAGACGTGATGCTCTCGCTTTCAACACAGATTCTAACTTCACTGATGATTATTTTTGCGATCGAGCTAAAAACAGACGTGATGCTCTCGCTTTCAACACAGATTCTAACTTCACTGATGATTATGTCCCCCTTACAAATTATGACACTTTCACGGAGCATGACTATTACACTCCTGAACACGATTATTTCACCGAACGAGACTTTCACACTCGAAACGACCTCACTAGAGACCGTGGAGGAGATATATCTCATCCTCTCAACTATCGGTCGTTTTCTCTCCCCAATTTGGGTAGAATTAACCCTTTACGTACTCGTCCCTTCACTCGAACACCTACAACGGTTTCTTTTCGTGAGCCGGGGGGAAATTCAGGTTCTGGTAAGGTCTTTTCGAACAGGAATACTGATTATCGTGGAGGCTCGAGGCAAACCCAATATTTATTTCGAACAAATACAACCCGACCCATGGAAACTCCACGTAATCAAAATTACACACCAGCACCTCCACAGCTCAAGACCACAATCAAACTCATGTACGACCTCATTCGTGCGGTACACCACCTCGACAAAGTAACCACAAAGAAAGGGGATAACCAACCCATAACGTTTCAGAAACTCACAGATCTTTTGATGACTACAATTAAACCGGCCTTCCCGAACTCCAGAGTAACAACACTGTTGGATGGGAACGCCAAGAATTGGTGTTTCACTGCACAGCTCATACTTGAACAACATTATGAAGAGCTCATTGAAAACACCATTCAGAGTCTCAAAGATCAAACGTCTCAATCTGATTGGCCGCACGCATTTGAGGTGGCTACTAATTGGGCTGACAGAAACTTTGGCCAGAGAATGACAGCGGAGACGATTGAACAAGCGAAAGCTCTATTCACTGCTGAACTTTCTGAACAACAGCACAGTGAAGCACCTGTGGTGGATGGGACACAACACGACATTGCGTCACCACAACACGACATTACGCCACCACCACAGCGAACGTACGCACAGGTTGTGGCTTCTCCACCGAGACGGGGGATACCACCTCCGTCTTCTACCTTGCCTCAAGCTTCTGTCAGTATCCAATTAAGAACCATAGATGCTCAAATTCAAACTTCACCGAGTTTACGGGGCGACACATTTACGGCACATCCCCCTCCGGGAGGGGATTGGCCTGTGGTTGTAGATGATGAGAATCCTCCTCTCATCACTTTTGCACCTGTCCGGCCCACACAGGCGGGACAACCACAACAGGAGGCAAAAACTGAGGGGCCCACACAGACCCCCCAAACTTCTCCACTTGAACAGAGAATCCCCCGTTGTTCCACTCGTCCTCCCTTGGCCCCCGGCGGCGTGGGACCAGAACCTGAGGAAATCGACCGCCCTGAGAGTAAAGGGGTGGAGCCGACGACCTCTGGCCGGGTACTATTTCCCCCCTCCGGGGGCCCAGGGGAGAGGGGCTCAGTAGCACCTCCTCCTCTCCCCCACACTCCTCCCGCGCTCCGTTGGATCGGGAGGACTCGACCATTTCATCCAGATGTCCATCTGGAAACACGGTGATGTCTAATCACGCATCTCCTGTCTCGAGTCTCCATCTTTTGGAGTCTGATATCCCGGTTGATAACACAAGGGTATTATCCCCCTTATCACGTTTTTTGAATGAATACGAAAGGCTCCCTACCCATATACCTGGAGACCCAGTTCGGAGCCCGATTGTTTCGGAACCTGGCGGTGCCCAATGTGTCTCCCTACCTCATCTGTTTCAGCGAACCGGTCTTGAACCTGGACGGACCGGTTCCACAGATGACGAGTTTTTTGCGAGCTCCCCGAGTTCAGTTGGTAGACCCAAACGTCACGCGAACACAACTAAAAAGAATTCAGAGTGGCGTTTGAAGATCAGTAAGAAAAATTTGATCTTGGGCGATTCTAACGTCGCCAGGCTCCCGAAGTTCCAAAACACTGACTTACAAGTAGACGCCTTTCCGGGTGCGAAATTCCATCATGCTTCAAACCTAATTCAAAGGGCGCAGATTCTGGAACTTCCAGAGAGAATAATTTTATCTTTTGGACTCAATAATCGCCAACAAAGACTTAAAATTAGGGCGATCAGGGAACTCCAAACTTTGATCAAAACAGCTCGAGACAGGTTTCCGAACGCAGAAATTTTTGTTCCTGAGATCAATTTTTCTAGAGCCCTCCCGATCTCGGAACAACTAATGCTGGAGGACATTAATGTTTACATCCAGAAACACTGCGATTGTATCCCCTCCCTCCCGAGTTCTGAGAAATTCGAGGTGGAAAGGGATGGCATTCACTGGAAGCCCTCCACCGCAAAATCGATGCTTTTACATTGGGCCATGTTTTTAAACTACCCATTAACTTTAGCCGAACACCAGGCGTAGATAACCTCATAGTTAATCTATCTAAAACGTTCATTCTATCTTCCGATCAGCGTGCTTTACTCTCTAAAGGACTTACTTTTATTCCTACACCGACTGGTTTTAAGACGAAAAAGACAGAACTCTTAGGTGATCTACAAGCATACCACCGCCGACTCCAGCTTGAATCTTATTTTGAGGGTAAAAAACTCCAAAAAAAGAAACTCCCATTTACAGGCCCCTCTGAATGGACACCATCTTTGTCTAGTTTACCGAAGAATATAAGACAAATAGTTAGAGCAGATTTATACGCTTATCGTCACCTCAACTGGGGACTGGATGTGTGTCACAATTTAACACGAGGGGAGAAAAAAGCACTTAGGGAGTTAAGTAACAACACGAACATTGTCATAAAACCAGCCGATAAAGGTAACGCGATCGTAATTTTAGATAGGGCCCAATATTTATGGGAGGGTCATCGACAGCTCGATGCGAAAGAATATTATCGACCCCTGGACAGACCCATTTATCTCCAAACGGCGAGAGAGATTAAAAATTTACTCGAGGAAATGTGTCACCAAAAGATCATTAGCCCAAAACAGAAGGAATACCTCCTGGGGGATGGGAACCCCAGACCCAGGAGGTTTTACTTACTCCCAAAAATCCACAAAGGCCCGGAATCTTGGAGTAAACCTCATGAAATTCCACCTGGGCGTCCCATAGTTTCCGACTGTAATAGTGAGACGTACTTCACCGCGGAGTACATTGAGTTCTTTCTTAACCCACTTTCGCAGAAACACGCCAGTTACATTAAGGACACGTGTGATTTCCTCGAGAAGATTAGCCGACTCCAAATTCCACAAAATGCGTTTTTGTTTACCATTGACATAGACAGCCTCTACACTAACATCGAAACCGATGTTGGTGTGGAGGCTGTCAAGAAATGTTTTGAAAAATACCCCGATCCGAATCGTCCGAACGATTACGTACTTAAACTTTTAGAAATCAATTTGACAAAAAACGACTTTGAATTTGAGTCTAAATTCTACCTACAAACAAAAGGGACTGCGATGGGGAAAACCTTCGCACCCTCGTACGCAAATATTTTCATGGCGCAGTGGGAGGAGTCGGCGTTATCTTCTTACTCTCTCAGGCCTTTCCTTTACTTTCGATTTCTTGATGACATTTGGGGAGTTTGGACCCACTCCAGAGATGAGTTTTTGGCTTTCACGCAACATTTAAATAACCATCAGAAATCTATCAAAATTAAGCACACGCTCGATTTTCGAGAAGTGAATTTCTTAGATGTTACGACATATAAGGGGCCAAAATTCTCAGAGACCGGTTGTTTGGACTTTCGGGTTTACTTCAAAGAAACAGATACTCACTCGCTTTTACATAGACGGAGTTTTCACCCGAAGCATACTTTTCGGGGTATAGTGAAATCCCAACTTCTCAGATTTCACCGTATCTGTTCTGAGTCGTCGTCTTTTTTGAACGCCACAAAAACCCTTTTCTCAGCTTTACGCAAACGCGGCTACTCCAGATCTTTCCTACGCCAGATTCTTAAAACTTTTCGTGACCCCAGACAACCGAAACCCGGGGAATCGACACCCAAAGATAAAATAATTCCTCTAGTGGCACATTATTCGGATCAAAGTATACAGCTTAATTTAGCGGTGAAAGCTAATTTTGAAAAATTTCTATTTAATTCTAACTTCTTGCAGAAACACAAACCGATTGCAGCTTTTAAAAGAAACCAAAATCTTAAAGATCTTCTAGTACGCAGCAAACTACCCACTCCGCCTGCTAGAAGTAGAAGCAGCTCCCTTAAATATTTTGCTCCCCAGAAGCTCGTCAAGAGCAGGTCCACGGGTCGAATCTTTCGCCTGCAACATCTGTTGCACTCTCGAGTGTCCAATTGCGTGTATTTGATATTTTGTGTCAAGTGTCGTAAACAGTACGTGGGACAGACAAAGAACGAACTATGTAATCGGATATACCAACATGTATATTGTATCACTCATAAAGTCGAAAAACGCAGATATCTGGTCCAGCACTTTATGTCCCACGGGCTGACTTCCTTACGCTTTTTGGGCCTACAGGCGAGTCTGTTTTGGTCCTTGAGTGACCGCCTGAGGGCGGAAAAGCTCTGGATGAAACGCCTTGACACAATGTATCCTAGAGGCCTCAATGAGACGTGAGTTATCGGTGCAGTTATCTGTTCTATTTTTATTTACTTTTTTCTATTTTTGGAATTGACTTACACTTTACATATCTCTTCTTGAAGATTGACTGCACCGAAACCCACTCTAAACCTACCCCTCACACCTAAAACCCTTTTCATTTTAAACTCACATGTTGAACCCCACCTGACTATGATGGACTGCACCTAACCCTAATCCTAACCTTAACCCTGATATCTAAACACACTCAAAACCTACCTTTACATCTACACCCACTCAGAAACTACCCTAACCTAAACCCACTTAAAACCTACCCTTACACCTAAACCCACTCAAAACTAACCATTACACCTAAAACTTTACACCTACACCCACTCAAAACCTACCCTAACCTTAACCCATTTAAAACCTACCCTTACACCTAAACCCACTCAAAACTTACCCTTACACCTAAAACTTTACACCTATACCCACTCAAAACCTACCCTAACCTTAACCCACTTAAAACCTACCCTTACACCTAAACACAC
Source organism: Myxocyprinus asiaticus (assembly GCF_019703515.2). Classification (NCBI taxonomy): domain Eukaryota; kingdom Metazoa; phylum Chordata; class Actinopteri; order Cypriniformes; family Catostomidae; genus Myxocyprinus; species Myxocyprinus asiaticus. Next base: position 38,004 of record NW_026249807.1, read on the forward strand.
TTAAAACTAACCTTTACACCTAAAACTTTACACCTAAACCCACTCAAAACTTACCCTTACACCTAAAACTTTACACCTATACCCACTCAAAACCTACCCTAACCTTAACCCACTTAAAACCTACCCTTACACCTAAACACACTTAAAACTAACCTTTACACCTAAAACTTTACACCTAAACCCACTCAAAACTTACCCTTACACCTAAAACTTTACACCTATACCCACTCAAAACCTACCCTAACCTTAACCCACTTAAAACCTACCCTTACACCTAAACCCAATTAAAACTAACCCTTACACCTAAAACTTTACACCTACACCCACTCAAAACCTACCCTAACCTTAGCCCACCTAAAACCTACCTTTACACCTAAACCCACTCAAAACTTACCCTTAACACCTCTAACCCTTTCTAATGGAAACCTAGATTTTTGAACCCCACCTGATGCAGCCCTACTTATTTCAACCCACAAAAAACTATTATTAGCTTATGTGTTGGAGTCAACACAGACTGGGTGGCTGGGGCTCTCTGCTTGGTCCTCTCACCGGAGCTTTGGGCCCACTGGAAGCGACCAGTTGAGAGAAGGCCTGTGCACAACCGGGCCTGGGCCCTTTGGGGCCTAGGCTTAGGATATTACAATTCCCTAACCTAACCTAACCCTAACCCTAACCCTACCTAACCTAACTAACTAACCCTAACCCTAACCCTAACCCTAACCCTAACTCTAACCCTAACCCTAACCCTAACCCTAACCCTAACCCTAACCCTCGTGCTCTCGTCTTTATTGTTGTATCTACATCGTTTTGAACATCAAAACCGTTTGATTCTGCCTGAAGAAGGTACGGCAGTGTACCGAAACGTCGCGACGAATCGAACGGTACTCTTTTTGTTTTCTTTTTTGAACTGATTTGCCGATTTCGGGATGGATCGCTCGTCGAGACGCGGCGCACAGAGAAACGCTCCGCGACTGCGGTTGAGACTAAAAAACCCCTCCCTGATATCCAGATCGGTTCCTCCAAGTAGAATGAGAAATGTACAACAACACAAACGTGATTTTAATCACGACTTTGATGCAGACGATCGGTTTGATCATGTGCATGACCCATATATAGAAACACAATTCCAAACACGTGAGTTCATTAATAAGAGTTACAGAGACGTGAATAATCAGACAGCTCGTCATCAGAGGAGCAAAAATACTGCTCTCTCTAACACAGATCATAGAGCTTTGTCCTATAACACACGCTCTGTTTCTTCTTCTGGTCACATGGTGTTTAATGATGATGCACGTGAGCACAATATGATCCGTTCTGCTAAAAACAAAAGAAAACGCGATCGAGCTAAAAACAGACGTGATGCTCTCGCTTTCAACACAGATTCTAACTTCACTGATGATTATTTTTGCGATCGAGCTAAAAACAGACGTGATGCTCTCGCTTTCAACACAGATTCTAACTTCACTGATGATTATGTCCCCCTTACAAATTATGACACTTTCACGGAGCATGACTATTACACTCCTGAACACGATTATTTCACCGAACGAGACTTTCACACTCGAAACGACCTCACTAGAGACCGTGGAGGAGATATATCTCATCCTCTCAACTATCGGTCGTTTTCTCTCCCCAATTTGGGTAGAATTAACCCTTTACGTACTCGTCCCTTCACTCGAACACCTACAACGGTTTCTTTTCGTGAGCCGGGGGGAAATTCAGGTTCTGGTAAGGTCTTTTCGAACAGGAATACTGATTATCGTGGAGGCTCGAGGCAAACCCAATATTTATTTCGAACAAATACAACCCGACCCATGGAAACTCCACGTAATCAAAATTACACACCAGCACCTCCACAGCTCAAGACCACAATCAAACTCATGTACGACCTCATTCGTGCGGTACACCACCTCGACAAAGTAACCACAAAGAAAGGGGATAACCAACCCATAACGTTTCAGAAACTCACAGATCTTTTGATGACTACAATTAAACCGGCCTTCCCGAACTCCAGAGTAACAACACTGTTGGATGGGAACGCCAAGAATTGGTGTTTCACTGCACAGCTCATACTTGAACAACATTATGAAGAGCTCATTGAAAACACCATTCAGAGTCTCAAAGATCAAACGTCTCAATCTGATTGGCCGCACGCATTTGAGGTGGCTACTAATTGGGCTGACAGAAACTTTGGCCAGAGAATGACAGCGGAGACGATTGAACAAGCGAAAGCTCTATTCACTGCTGAACTTTCTGAACAACAGCACAGTGAAGCACCTGTGGTGGATGGGACACAACACGACATTGCGTCACCACAACACGACATTACGCCACCACCACAGCGAACGTACGCACAGGTTGTGGCTTCTCCACCGAGACGGGGGATACCACCTCCGTCTTCTACCTTGCCTCAAGCTTCTGTCAGTATCCAATTAAGAACCATAGATGCTCAAATTCAAACTTCACCGAGTTTACGGGGCGACACATTTACGGCACATCCCCCTCCGGGAGGGGATTGGCCTGTGGTTGTAGATGATGAGAATCCTCCTCTCATCACTTTTGCACCTGTCCGGCCCACACAGGCGGGACAACCACAACAGGAGGCAAAAACTGAGGGGCCCACACAGACCCCCCAAACTTCTCCACTTGAACAGAGAATCCCCCGTTGTTCCACTCGTCCTCCCTTGGCCCCCGGCGGGGTGGGACCAGAACCTGAGGAAATCGACCGCCCTGAGAGTAAAGGGGTGGAGCCGACGACCTCTGGCCGGGTACTATTTCCCCCCCCTCCGGGGGCCCAGGGGAGAGGGGCTCAGTAGCACCTCCTCCTCTCCCCCACACTCCTCCCGCGCTCCGTTGGATCGGGAGGACTCGACCATTTCATCCAGATGTCCATCTGGAAACACGGTGATGTCTAATCACGCATCTCCTGTCTCGAGTCTCCATCTTTTGGAGTCTGATATCCCGGTTGATAACACAAGGGTATTATCCCCCTTATCACGTTTTTTGAATGAATACGAAAGGCTCCCTACCCATATACCTGGAGACCCAGTTCGGAGCCCGATTGTTTCGGAACCTGGCGGTGCCCAATGTGTCTCCCTACCTCATCTGTTTCAGCGAACCGGTCTTGAACCTGGACGGACCGGTTCCACAGATGACGAGTTTTTTGCGAGCTCCCCGAGTTCAGTTGGTAGACCCAAACGTCACGCGAACACAACTAAAAAGAATTCAGAGTGGCGTTTGAAGATCAGTAAGAAAAATTTGATCTTGGGCGATTCTAACGTCGCCAGGCTCCCGAAGTTCCAAAACACTGACTTACAAGTAGACGCCTTTCCGGGTGCGAAATTCCATCATGCTTCAAACCTAATTCAAAGGGCGCAGATTCTGGAACTTCCAGAGAGAATAATTTTATCTTTTGGACTCAATAATCGCCAACAAAGACTTAAAATTAGGGCGATCAGGGAACTCCAAACTTTGATCAAAACAGCTCGAGACAGGTTTCCGAACGCAGAAATTTTTGTTCCTGAGATCAATTTTTCTAGAGCCCTCCCGATCTCGGAACAACTAATGCTGGAGGACATTAATGTTTACATCCAGAAACACTGCGATTGTATCCCCTCCCTCCCGAGTTCTGAGAAATTCGAGGTGGAAAGGGATGGCATTCACTGGAAGCCCTCCACCGCAAAATCGATGCTTTTACATTGGGCCATGTTTTTAAACTACCCATTAACTTTAGCCGAACACCAGGCGTAGATAACCTCATAGTTAATCTATCTAAAACGTTCATTCTATCTTCCGATCAGCGTGCTTTACTCTCTAAAGGACTTACTTTTATTCCTACACCGACTGGTTTTAAGACGAAAAAGACAGAACTCTTAGGTGATCTACAAGCATACCACCGCCGACTCCAGCTTGAATCTTATTTTGAGGGTAAAAAACTCCAAAAAAGAAACTCCCATTTACAGGCCCCTCTGAATGGACACCATCTTTGTCTAGTTTACCGAAGAATATAAGACAAATAGTTAGAGCAGATTTATACGCTTATCGTCACCTCAACTGGGGACTGGATGTGTGTCACAATTTAACACGAGGGGAGAAAAAAGCACTTAGGGAGTTAAGTAACAACACGAACATTGTCATAAAACCAGCCGATAAAGGTAACGCGATCGTAATTTTAGATAGGGCCCAATATTTATGGGAGGGTCATCGACAGCTCGATGCGAAAGAATATTATCGACCCCTGGACAGACCCATTTATCTCCAAACGGCGAGAGAGATTAAAAATTTACTCGAGGAAATGTGTCACCAAAAGATCATTAGCCCAAAACAGAAGGAATACCTCCTGGGGGATGGGAACCCCAGACCCAGGAGGTTTTACTTACTCCCAAAAATCCACAAAGGCCCGGAATCTTGGAGTAAACCTCATGAAATTCCACCTGGGCGTCCCATAGTTTCCGACTGTAATAGTGAGACGTACTTCACCGCGGAGTACATTGAGTTCTTTCTTAACCCACTTTCGCAGAAACACGCCAGTTACATTAAGGACACGTGTGATTTCCTCGAGAAGATTAGCCGACTCCAAATTCCACAAAATGCGTTTTTGTTTACCATTGACATAGACAGCCTCTACACTAACATCGAAACCGATGTTGGTGTGGAGGCTGTCAAGAAATGTTTTGAAAAATACCCCGATCCGAATCGTCCGAACGATTACGTACTTAAACTTTTAGAAATCAATTTGACAAAAAACGACTTTGAATTTGAGTCTAAATTCTACCTACAAACAAAAGGGACTGCGATGGGGAAAACCTTCGCACCCTCGTACGCAAATATTTTCATGGCGCAGTGGGAGGAGTCGGCGTTATCTTCTTACTCTCTCAGGCCTTTCCTTTACTTTCGATTTCTTGATGACATTTGGGGAGTTTGGACCCACTCCAGAGATGAGTTTTTGGCTTTCACGCAACATTTAAATAACCATCAGAAATCTATCAAAATTAAGCACACGCTCGATTTTCGAGAAGTGAATTTCTTAGATGTTACGACATATAAGGGGCCAAAATTCTCAGAGACCGGTTGTTTGGACTTTCGGGTTTACTTCAAAGAAACAGATACTCACTCGCTTTTACATAGACGGAGTTTTCACCCGAAGCATACTTTTCGGGGTATAGTGAAATCCCAACTTCTCAGATTTCACCGTATCTGTTCTGAGTCGTCGTCTTTTTTGAACGCCACAAAAACCCTTTTCTCAGCTTTACGCAAACGCGGCTACTCCAGATCTTTCCTACGCCAGATTCTTAAAACTTTTCGTGACCCCAGACAACCGAAACCCGGGGAATCGACACCCAAAGATAAAATAATTCCTCTAGTGGCACATTATTCGGATCAAAGTATACAGCTTAATTTAGCGGTGAAAGCTAATTTTGAAAAATTTCTATTTAATTCTAACTTCTTGCAGAAACACAAACCGATTGCAGCTTTTAAAAGAAACCAAAATCTTAAAGATCTTCTAGTACGCAGCAAACTACCCACTCCGCCTGCTAGAAGTAGAAGCAGCTCCCTTAAATATTTTGCTCCCCAGAAGCTCGTCAAGAGCAGGTCCACGGGTCGAATCTTTCGCCTGCAACATCTGTTGCACTCTCGAGTGTCCAATTGCGTGTATTTGATATTTTGTGTCAAGTGTCGTAAACAGTACGTGGGACAGACAAAGAACGAACTATGTAATCGGATATACCAACATGTATATTGTATCACTCATAAAGTCGAAAAACGCAGATATCTGGTCCAGCACTTTATGTCCCACGGGCTGACTTCCTTACGCTTTTTGGGCCTACAGGCGAGTCTGTTTTGGTCCTTGAGTGACCGCCTGAGGGCGGAAAAGCTCTGGATGAAACGCCTTGACACAATGTATCCTAGAGGCCTCAATGAGACGTGAGTTATCGGTGCAGTTATCTGTTCTATTTTTATTTACTTTTTTCTATTTTTGGAATTGACTTACACTTTACATATCTCTTCTTGAAGATTGACTGCACCGAAACCCACTCTAAACCTACCCCTCACACCTAAAACCCTTTTCATTTTAAACTCACATGTTGAACCCCACCTGACTATGATGGACTGCACCTAACCCTAATCCTAACCTTAACCCTGATATCTAAACACACTCAAAACCTACCTTTACATCTACACCCACTCAGAAACTACCCTAACCTAAACCCACTTAAAACCTACCCTTACACCTAAACCCACTCAAAACTAACCATTACACCTAAAACTTTACACCTACACCCACTCAAAACCTACCCTAACCTTAACCCATTTAAAACCTACCCTTACACCTAAACCCACTCAAAACTTACCCTTACACCTAAAACTTTACACCTATACCCACTCAAAACCTACCCTAACCTTAACCCACTTAAAACCTACCCTTACACCTAAACACACTTAAAACTAACCTTTACACCTAAAACTTTACACCTAAACCCACTCAAAACTTACCCTTACACCTAAAACTTTACACCTATACCCACTCAAAACCTACCCTAACCTTAACCCACTTAAAACCTACCCTTACACCTAAACACACTTAAAACTAACCTTTACACCTAAAACTTTACACCTAAACCCACTCAAAACTTACCCTTACACCTAAAACTTTACACCTATACCCACTCAAAACCTACCCTAACCTTAACCCACTTAAAACCTACCCTTACACCTAAACCCAATTAAAACTAACCCTTACACCTAAAACTTTACACCTACACCCACTCAAAACCTACCCTAACCTTAGCCCACCTAAAACCTACCTTTACACCTAAACCCACTCAAAACTTACCCTTAACACCTCTAACCCTTTCTAATGGAAACCTAGATTTTTGAACCCCACCTGATGCAGCCCTACTTATTTCAACCCACAAAAAACTATTATTAGCTTATGTGTTGGAGTCAACACAGACTGGGTGGCTGGGGCTCTCTGCTTGGTCCTCTCACCGGAGCTTTGGGCCCACTGGAAGCGACCAGTTGAGAGAAGGCCTGTGCACAACCGGGCCTGGGCCCTTTGGGGCCTAGGCTTAGGATATTACAATTCCCTAACCTAACCTAACCCTAACCCTAACCCTACCTAACCTAACTAACTAACCCTAACCCTAACCCTAACCCTAACCCTAACTCTAACCCTAACCCTAACCCTAACCCTAACCCTAACCCTAACCCTCGTGCTCTCGTCTTTATTGTTGTATCTACATCGTTTTGAACATCAAAACCGTTTGATTCTGCCTGAAGAAGGTACGGCAGTGTACCGAAACGTCGCGACGAATCGAACGGTACTCTTTTTGTTTTCTTTTTTGAACTGATTTGCCGATTTCGGGATGGATCGCTCGTCGAGACGCGGCGCACAGAGAAACGCTCCGCGACTGCGGTTGAGACTAAAAACCCCTCCCTGATATCCAGATCGGTTCCTCCAAGTAGAATGAGAAATGTACAACAACACAAACGTGATTTTAATCACGACTTTGATGCAGACGATCGGTTTGATCATGTGCATGACCCATATATAGAAACACAATTCCAAACACGTGAGTTCATTAATAAGAGTTACAGAGACGTGAATAATCAGACAGCTCGTCATCAGAGGAGCAAAAATACTGCTCTCTCTAACACAGATCATAGAGCTTTGTCCTATAACACACGCTCTGTTTCTTCTTCTGGTCACATGGTGTTTAATGATGATGCACGTGAGCACAATATGATCCGTTCTGCTAAAAACAAAAGAAAACGCGATCGAGCTAAAAACAGACGTGATGCTCTCGCTTTCAACACAGATTCTAACTTCACTGATGATTATTTTTGCGATCGAGCTAAAAACAGACGTGATGCTCTCGCTTTCAACACAGATTCTAACTTCACTGATGATTATGTCCCCCTTACAAATTATGACACTTTCACGGAGCATGACTATTACACTCCTGAACACGATTATTTCACCGAACGAGACTTTCACACTCGAAACGACCTCACTAGAGACCGTGGAGGAGATATATCTCATCCTCTCAACTATCGGTCGTTTTCTCTCCCCAATTTGGGTAGAATTAACCCTTTACGTACTCGTCCCTTCACTCGAACACCTACAACGGTTTCTTTTCGTGAGCCGGGGGGAAATTCAGGTTCTGGTAAGGTCTTTTCGAACAGGAATACTGATTATCGTGGAGGCTCGAGGCAAACCCAATATTTATTTCGAACAAATACAACCCGACCCATGGAAACTCCACGTAATCAAAATTACACACCAGCACCTCCACAGCTCAAGACCACAATCAAACTCATGTACGACCTCATTCGTGCGGTACACCACCTCGACAAAGTAACCACAAAGAAAGGGGATAACCAACCCATAACGTTTCAGAAACTCACAGATCTTTTGATGACTACAATTAAACCGGCCTTCCCGAACTCCAGAGTAACAACACTGTTGGATGGGAACGCCAAGAATTGGTGTTTCACTGCACAGCTCATACTTGAACAACATTATGAAGAGCTCATTGAAAACACCATTCAGAGTCTCAAAGATCAAACGTCTCAATCTGATTGGCCGCACGCATTTGAGGTGGCTACTAATTGGGCTGACAGAAACTTTGGCCAGAGAATGACAGCGGAGACGATTGAACAAGCGAAAGCTCTATTCACTGCTGAACTTTCTGAACAACAGCACAGTGAAGCACCTGTGGTGGATGGGACACAACACGACATTGCGTCACCACAACACGACATTACGCCACCACCACAGCGAACGTACGCACAGGTTGTGGCTTCTCCACCGAGACGGGGGATACCACCTCCGTCTTCTACCTTGCCTCAAGCTTCTGTCAGTATCCAATTAAGAACCATAGATGCTCAAATTCAAACTTCACCGAGTTTACGGGGCGACACATTTACGGCACATCCCCCTCCGGGAGGGGATTGGCCTGTGGTTGTAGATGATGAGAATCCTCCTCTCATCACTTTTGCACCTGTCCGGCCCACACAGGCGGGACAACCACAACAGGAGGCAAAAACTGAGGGGCCCACACAGACCCCCCAAACTTCTCCACTTGAACAGAGAATCCCCCGTTGTTCCACTCGTCCTCCCTTGGCCCCCGGCGGGGTGGGACCAGAACCTGAGGAAATCGACCGCCCTGAGAGTAAAGGGGTGGAGCCGACGACCTCTGGCCGGGTACTATTTCCCCCCTCCGGGGGCCCAGGGGAGAGGGGCTCAGTAGCACCTCCTCCTCTCCCCCACACTCCTCCCGCGCTCCGTTGGATCGGGAGGACTCGACCATTTCATCCAGATGTCCATCTGGAAACACGGTGATGTCTAATCACGCATCTCCTGTCTCGAGTCTCCATCTTTTGGAGTCTGATATCCCGGTTGATAACACAAGGGTATTATCCCCCTTATCACGTTTTTTGAATGAATACGAAAGGCTCCCTACCCATATACCTGGAGACCCAGTTCGGAGCCCGATTGTTTCGGAACCTGGCGGTGCCCAATGTGTCTCCCTACCTCATCTGTTTCAGCGAACCGGTCTTGAACCTGGACGGACCGGTTCCACAGATGACGAGTTTTTTGCGAGCTCCCCGAGTTCAGTTGGTAGACCCAAACGTCACGCGAACACAACTAAAAAGAATTCAGAGTGGCGTTTGAAGATCAGTAAGAAAAATTTGATCTTGGGCGATTCTAACGTCGCCAGGCTCCCGAAGTTCCAAAACACTGACTTACAAGTAGACGCCTTTCCGGGTGCGAAATTCCATCATGCTTCAAACCTAATTCAAAGGGCGCAGATTCTGGAACTTCCAGAGAGAATAATTTTATCTTTTGGACTCAATAATCGCCAACAAAGACTTAAAATTAGGGCGATCAGGGAACTCCAAACTTTGATCAAAACAGCTCGAGACAGGTTTCCGAACGCAGAAATTTTTGTTCCTGAGATCAATTTTTCTAGAGCCCTCCCGATCTCGGAACAACTAATGCTGGAGGACATTAATGTTTACATCCAGAAACACTGCGATTGTATCCCCTCCCTCCCGAGTTCTGAGAAATTCGAGGTGGAAAGGGATGGCATTCACTGGAAGCCCTCCACCGCAAAATCGATGCTTTTACATTGGGCCATGTTTTTAAACTACCCATTAACTTTAGCCGAACACCAGGCGTAGATAACCTCATAGTTAATCTATCTAAAACGTTCATTCTATCTTCCGATCAGCGTGCTTTACTCTCTAAAGGACTTACTTTTATTCCTACACCGACTGGTTTTAAGACGAAAAAGACAGAACTCTTAGGTGATCTACAAGCATACCACCGCCGACTCCAGCTTGAATCTTATTTTGAGGGTAAAAAACTCCAAAAAAGAAACTCCCATTTACAGGCCCCTCTGAATGGACACCATCTTTGTCTAGTTTACCGAAGAATATAAGACAAATAGTTAGAGCAGATTTATACGCTTATCGTCACCTCAACTGGGGACTGGATGTGTGTCACAATTTAACACGAGGGGAGAAAAAAGCACTTAGGGAGTTAAGTAACAACACGAACATTGTCATAAAACCAGCCGATAAAGGTAACGCGATCGTAATTTTAGATAGGGCCCAATATTTATGGGAGGGTCATCGACAGCTCGATGCGAAAGAATATTATCGACCCCTGGACAGACCCATTTATCTCCAAACGGCGAGAGAGATTAAAAATTTACTCGAGGAAATGTGTCACCAAAAGATCATTAGCCCAAAACAGAAGGAATACCTCCTGGGGGATGGGAACCCCAGACCCAGGAGGTTTTACTTACTCCCAAAAATCCACAAAGGCCCGGAATCTTGGAGTAAACCTCATGAAATTCCACCTGGGCGTCCCATAGTTTCCGACTGTAATAGTGAGACGTACTTCACCGCGGAGTACATTGAGTTCTTTCTTAACCCACTTTCGCAGAAACACGCCAGTTACATTAAGGACACGTGTGATTTCCTCGAGAAGATTAGCCGACTCCAAATTCCACAAAATGCGTTTTTGTTTACCATTGACATAGACAGCCTCTACACTAACATCGAAACCGATGTTGGTGTGGAGGCTGTCAAGAAATGTTTTGAAAAATACCCCGATCCGAATCGTCCGAACGATTACGTACTTAAACTTTTAGAAATCAATTTGACAAAAAACGACTTTGAATTTGAGTCTAAATTCTACCTACAAACAAAAGGGACTGCGATGGGGAAAACCTTCGCACCCTCGTACGCAAATATTTTCATGGCGCAGTGGGAGGAGTCGGCGTTATCTTCTTACTCTCTCAGGCCTTTCCTTTACTTTCGATTTCTTGATGACATTTGGGGAGTTTGGACCCACTCCAGAGATGAGTTTTTGGCTTTCACGCAACATTTAAATAACCATCAGAAATCTATCAAAATTAAGCACACGCTCGATTTTCGAGAAGTGAATTTCTTAGATGTTACGACATATAAGGGGCCAAAATTCTCAGAGACCGGTTGTTTGGACTTTCGGGTTTACTTCAAAGAAACAGATACTCACTCGCTTTTACATAGACGGAGTTTTCACCCGAAGCATACTTTTCGGGGTATAGTGAAATCCCAACTTCTCAGATTTCACCGTATCTGTTCTGAGTCGTCGTCTTTTTTGAACGCCACAAAAACCCTTTTCTCAGCTTTACGCAAACGCGGCTACTCCAGATCTTTCCTACGCCAGATTCTTAAAACTTTTCGTGACCCCAGACAACCGAAACCCGGGGAATCGACACCCAAAGATAAAATAATTCCTCTAGTGGCACATTATTCGGATCAAAGTATACAGCTTAATTTAGCGGTGAAAGCTAATTTTGAAAAATTTCTATTTAATTCTAACTTCTTGCAGAAACACAAACCGATTGCAGCTTTTAAAAGAAACCAAAATCTTAAAGATCTTCTAGTACGCAGCAAACTACCCACTCCGCCTGCTAGAAGTAGAAGCAGCTCCCTTAAATATTTTGCTCCCCAGAAGCTCGTCAAGAGCAGGTCCACGGGTCGAATCTTTCGCCTGCAACATCTGTTGCACTCTCGAGTGTCCAATTGCGTGTATTTGATATTTTGTGTCAAGTGTCGTAAACAGTACGTGGGACAGACAAAGAACGAACTATGTAATCGGATATACCAACATGTATATTGTATCACTCATAAAGTCGAAAAACGCAGATATCTGGTCCAGCACTTTATGTCCCACGGGCTGACTTCCTTACGCTTTTTGGGCCTACAGGCGAGTCTGTTTTGGTCCTTGAGTGACCGCCTGAGGGCGGAAAAGCTCTGGATGAAACGCCTTGACACAATGTATCCTAGAGGCCTCAATGAGACGTGAGTTATCGGTGCAGTTATCTGTTCTATTTTTATTTACTTTTTTCTATTTTTGGAATTGACTTACACTTTACATATCTCTTCTTGAAGATTGACTGCACCGAAACCCACTCTAAACCTACCCCTCACACCTAAAACCCTTTTCATTTTAAACTCACATGTTGAACCCCACCTGACTATGATGGACTGCACCTAACCCTAATCCTAACCTTAACCCTGATATCTAAACACACTCAAAACCTACCTTTACATCTACACCCACTCAGAAACTACCCTAACCTAAACCCACTTAAAACCTACCCTTACACCTAAACCCACTCAAAACTAACCATTACACCTAAAACTTTACACCTACACCCACTCAAAACCTACCCTAACCTTAACCCATTTAAAACCTACCCTTACACCTAAACCCACTCAAAACTTACCCTTACACCTAAAACTTTACACCTATACCCACTCAAAACCTACCCTAACCTTAACCCACTTAAAACCTACCCTTACACCTAAACACACTTAAAACTAACCTTTACACCTAAAACTTTACACCTAAACCCACTCAAAACTTACCCTTACACCTAAAACTTTACACCTATACCCACTCAAAACCTACCCTAACCTTAACCCACTTAAAACCTACCCTTACACCTAAACACACTTAAAACTAACCTTTACACCTAAAACTTTACACCTAAACCCACTCAAAACTTACCCTTACACCTAAAACTTTACACCTATACCCACTCAAAACCTACCCTAACCTTAACCCACTTAAAACCTACCCTTACACCTAAACCCAATTAAAACTAACCCTTACACCTAAAACTTTACACCTACACCCACTCAAAACCTACCCTAACCTTAGCCCACCTAAAACCTACCTTTACACCTAAACCCACTCAAAACTTACCCTTAACACCTCTAACCCTTTCTAATGGAAACCTAGATTTTTGAACCCCACCTGATGCAGCCCTACTTATTTCAACCCACAAAAAACTATTATTAGCTTATGTGTTGGAGTCAACACAGACTGGGTGGCTGGGGCTCTCTGCTTGGTCCTCTCACCGGAGCTTTGGGCCCACTGGAAGCGACCAGTTGAGAGAAGGCCTGTGCACAACCGGGCCTGGGCCCTTTGGGGCCTAGGCTTAGGATATTACAATTCCCTAACCTAACCTAACCCTAACCCTAACCCTACCTAACCTAACTAACTAACCCTAACCCTAACCCTAACCCTAACCCTAACTCTAACCCTAACCCTAACCCTAACCCTAACCCTAACCCTAACCCTCGTGCTCTCGTCTTTATTGTTGTATCTACATCGTTTTGAACATCAAAACCGTTTGATTCTGCCTGAAGAAGGTACGGCAGTGTACCGAAACGTCGCGACGAATCGAACGGTACTCTTTTTGTTTTCTTTTTTGAACTGATTTGCCGATTTCGGGATGGATCGCTCGTCGAGACGCGGCGCACAGAGAAACGCTCCGCGACTGCGGTTGAGACTAAAAACCCCTCCCTGATATCCAGATCGGTTCCTCCAAGTAGAATGAGAAATGTACAACAACACAAACGTGATTTTAATCACGACTTTGATGCAGACGATCGGTTTGATCATGTGCATGACCCATATATAGAAACACAATTCCAAACACGTGAGTTCATTAATAAGAGTTACAGAGACGTGAATAATCAGACAGCTCGTCATCAGAGGAGCAAAAATACTGCTCTCTCTAACACAGATCATAGAGCTTTGTCCTATAACACACGCTCTGTTTCTTCTTCTGGTCACATGGTGTTTAATGATGATGCACGTGAGCACAATATGATCCGTTCTGCTAAAAACAAAAGAAAACGCGATCGAGCTAAAAACAGACGTGATGCTCTCGCTTTCAACACAGATTCTAACTTCACTGATGATTATTTTTGCGATCGAGCTAAAAACAGACGTGATGCTCTCGCTTTCAACACAGATTCTAACTTCACTGATGATTATGTCCCCCTTACAAATTATGACACTTTCACGGAGCATGACTATTACACTCCTGAACACGATTATTTCACCGAACGAGACTTTCACACTCGAAACGACCTCACTAGAGACCGTGGAGGAGATATATCTCATCCTCTCAACTATCGGTCGTTTTCTCTCCCCAATTTGGGTAGAATTAACCCTTTACGTACTCGTCCCTTCACTCGAACACCTACAACGGTTTCTTTTCGTGAGCCGGGGGGAAATTCAGGTTCTGGTAAGGTCTTTTCGAACAGGAATACTGATTATCGTGGAGGCTCGAGGCAAACCCAATATTTATTTCGAACAAATACAACCCGACCCATGGAAACTCCACGTAATCAAAATTACACACCAGCACCTCCACAGCTCAAGACCACAATCAAACTCATGTACGACCTCATTCGTGCGGTACACCACCTCGACAAAGTAACCACAAAGAAAGGGGATAACCAACCCATAACGTTTCAGAAACTCACAGATCTTTTGATGACTACAATTAAACCGGCCTTCCCGAACTCCAGAGTAACAACACTGTTGGATGGGAACGCCAAGAATTGGTGTTTCACTGCACAGCTCATACTTGAACAACATTATGAAGAGCTCATTGAAAACACCATTCAGAGTCTCAAAGATCAAACGTCTCAATCTGATTGGCCGCACGCATTTGAGGTGGCTACTAATTGGGCTGACAGAAACTTTGGCCAGAGAATGACAGCGGAGACGATTGAACAAGCGAAAGCTCTATTCACTGCTGAACTTTCTGAACAACAGCACAGTGAAGCACCTGTGGTGGATGGGACACAACACGACATTGCGTCACCACAACACGACATTACGCCACCACCACAGCGAACGTACGCACAGGTTGTGGCTTCTCCACCGAGACGGGGGATACCACCTCCGTCTTCTACCTTGCCTCAAGCTTCTGTCAGTATCCAATTAAGAACCATAGATGCTCAAATTCAAACTTCACCGAGTTTACGGGGCGACACATTTACGGCACATCCCCCTCCGGGAGGGGATTGGCCTGTGGTTGTAGATGATGAGAATCCTCCTCTCATCACTTTTGCACCTGTCCGGCCCACACAGGCGGGACAACCACAACAGGAGGCAAAAACTGAGGGGCCCACACAGACCCCCCAAACTTCTCCACTTGAACAGAGAATCCCCCGTTGTTCCACTCGTCCTCCCTTGGCCCCCGGCGGGGTGGGACCAGAACCTGAGGAAATCGACCGCCCTGAGAGTAAAGGGGTGGAGCCGACGACCTCTGGCCGGGTACTATTTCCCCCCTCCGGGGGCCCAGGGGAGAGGGGCTCAGTAGCACCTCCTCCTCTCCCCCACACTCCTCCCGCGCTCCGTTGGATCGGGAGGACTCGACCATTTCATCCAGATGTCCATCTGGAAACACGGTGATGTCTAATCACGCATCTCCTGTCTCGAGTCTCCATCTTTTGGAGTCTGATATCCCGGTTGATAACACAAGGGTATTATCCCCCTTATCACGTTTTTTGAATGAATACGAAAGGCTCCCTACCCATATACCTGGAGACCCAGTTCGGAGCCCGATTGTTTCGGAACCTGGCGGTGCCCAATGTGTCTCCCTACCTCATCTGTTTCAGCGAACCGGTCTTGAACCTGGACGGACCGGTTCCACAGATGACGAGTTTTTTGCGAGCTCCCCGAGTTCAGTTGGTAGACCCAAACGTCACGCGAACACAACTAAAAAGAATTCAGAGTGGCGTTTGAAGATCAGTAAGAAAAATTTGATCTTGGGCGATTCTAACGTCGCCAGGCTCCCGAAGTTCCAAAACACTGACTTACAAGTAGACGCCTTTCCGGGTGCGAAATTCCATCATGCTTCAAACCTAATTCAAAGGGCGCAGATTCTGGAACTTCCAGAGAGAATAATTTTATCTTTTGGACTCAATAATCGCCAACAAAGACTTAAAATTAGGGCGATCAGGGAACTCCAAACTTTGATCAAAACAGCTCGAGACAGGTTTCCGAACGCAGAAATTTTTGTTCCTGAGATCAATTTTTCTAGAGCCCTCCCGATCTCGGAACAACTAATGCTGGAGGACATTAATGTTTACATCCAGAAACACTGCGATTGTATCCCCTCCCTCCCGAGTTCTGAGAAATTCGAGGTGGAAAGGGATGGCATTCACTGGAAGCCCTCCACCGCAAAATCGATGCTTTTACATTGGGCCATGTTTTTAAACTACCCATTAACTTTAGCCGAACACCAGGCGTAGATAACCTCATAGTTAATCTATCTAAAACGTTCATTCTATCTTCCGATCAGCGTGCTTTACTCTCTAAAGGACTTACTTTTATTCCTACACCGACTGGTTTTAAGACGAAAAAGACAGAACTCTTAGGTGATCTACAAGCATACCACCGCCGACTCCAGCTTGAATCTTATTTTGAGGGTAAAAAACTCCAAAAAAAGAAACTCCCATTTACAGGCCCCTCTGAATGGACACCATCTTTGTCTAGTTTACCGAAGAATATAAGACAAATAGTTAGAGCAGATTTATACGCTTATCGTCACCTCAACTGGGGACTGGATGTGTGTCACAATTTAACACGAGGGGAGAAAAAAGCACTTAGGGAGTTAAGTAACAACACGAACATTGTCATAAAACCAGCCGATAAAGGTAACGCGATCGTAATTTTAGATAGGGCCCAATATTTATGGGAGGGTCATCGACAGCTCGATGCGAAAGAATATTATCGACCCCTGGACAGACCCATTTATCTCCAAACGGCGAGAGAGATTAAAAATTTACTCGAGGAAATGTGTCACCAAAAGATCATTAGCCCAAAACAGAAGGAATACCTCCTGGGGGATGGGAACCCCAGACCCAGGAGGTTTTACTTACTCCCAAAAATCCACAAAGGCCCGGAATCTTGGAGTAAACCTCATGAAATTCCACCTGGGCGTCCCATAGTTTCCGACTGTAATAGTGAGACGTACTTCACCGCGGAGTACATTGAGTTCTTTCTTAACCCACTTTCGCAGAAACACGCCAGTTACATTAAGGACACGTGTGATTTCCTCGAGAAGATTAGCCGACTCCAAATTCCACAAAATGCGTTTTTGTTTACCATTGACATAGACAGCCTCTACACTAACATCGAAACCGATGTTGGTGTGGAGGCTGTCAAGAAATGTTTTGAAAAATACCCCGATCCGAATCGTCCGAACGATTACGTACTTAAACTTTTAGAAATCAATTTGACAAAAAACGACTTTGAATTTGAGTCTAAATTCTACCTACAAACAAAAGGGACTGCGATGGGGAAAACCTTCGCACCCTCGTACGCAAATATTTTCATGGCGCAGTGGGAGGAGTCGGCGTTATCTTCTTACTCTCTCAGGCCTTTCCTTTACTTTCGATTTCTTGATGACATTTGGGGAGTTTGGACCCACTCCAGAGATGAGTTTTTGGCTTTCACGCAACATTTAAATAACCATCAGAAATCTATCAAAATTAAGCACACGCTCGATTTTCGAGAAGTGAATTTCTTAGATGTTACGACATATAAGGGGCCAAAATTCTCAGAGACCGGTTGTTTGGACTTTCGGGTTTACTTCAAAGAAACAGATACTCACTCGCTTTTACATAGACGGAGTTTTCACCCGAAGCATACTTTTCGGGGTATAGTGAAATCCCAACTTCTCAGATTTCACCGTATCTGTTCTGAGTCGTCGTCTTTTTTGAACGCCACAAAAACCCTTTTCTCAGCTTTACGCAAACGCGGCTACTCCAGATCTTTCCTACGCCAGATTCTTAAAACTTTTCGTGACCCCAGACAACCGAAACCCGGGGAATCGACACCCAAAGATAAAATAATTCCTCTAGTGGCACATTATTCGGATCAAAGTATACAGCTTAATTTAGCGGTGAAAGCTAATTTTGAAAAATTTCTATTTAATTCTAACTTCTTGCAGAAACACAAACCGATTGCAGCTTTTAAAAGAAACCAAAATCTTAAAGATCTTCTAGTACGCAGCAAACTACCCACTCCGCCTGCTAGAAGTAGAAGCAGCTCCCTTAAATATTTTGCTCCCCAGAAGCTCGTCAAGAGCAGGTCCACGGGTCGAATCTTTCGCCTGCAACATCTGTTGCACTCTCGAGTGTCCAATTGCGTGTATTTGATATTTTGTGTCAAGTGTCGTAAACAGTACGTGGGACAGACAAAGAACGAACTATGTAATCGGATATACCAACATGTATATTGTATCACTCATAAAGTCGAAAAACGCAGATATCTGGTCCAGCACTTTATGTCCCACGGGCTGACTTCCTTACGCTTTTTGGGCCTACAGGCGAGTCTGTTTTGGTCCTTGAGTGACCGCCTGAGGGCGGAAAAGCTCTGGATGAAACGCCTTGACACAATGTATCCTAGAGGCCTCAATGAGACGTGAGTTATCGGTGCAGTTATCTGTTCTATTTTTATTTACTTTTTTCTATTTTTGGAATTGACTTACACTTTACATATCTCTTCTTGAAGATTGACTGCACCGAAACCCACTCTAAACCTACCCCTCACACCTAAAACCCTTTTCATTTTAAACTCACATGTTGAACCCCACCTGACTATGATGGACTGCACCTAACCCTAATCCTAACCTTAACCCTGATATCTAAACACACTCAAAACCTACCTTTACATCTACACCCACTCAGAAACTACCCTAACCTAAACCCACTTAAAACCTACCCTTACACCTAAACCCACTCAAAACTAACCATTACACCTAAAACTTTACACCTACACCCACTCAAAACCTACCCTAACCTTAACCCATTTAAAACCTACCCTTACACCTAAACCCACTCAAAACTTACCCTTACACCTAAAACTTTACACCTATACCCACTCAAAACCTACCCTAACCTTAACCCACTTAAAACCTACCCTTACACCTAAACACACTTAAAACTAACCTTTACACCTAAAACTTTACACCTAAACCCACTCAAAACTTACCCTTACACCTAAAACTTTACACCTATACCCACTCAAAACCTACCCTAACCTTAACCCACTTAAAACCTACCCTTACACCTAAACACACTTAAAACTAACCTTTACACCTAAAACTTTACACCTAAACCCACTCAAAACTTACCCTTACACCTAAAACTTTACACCTATACCCACTCAAAACCTACCCTAACCTTAACCCACTTAAAACCTACCCTTACACCTAAACCCAATTAAAACTAACCCTTACACCTAAAACTTTACACCTACACCCACTCAAAACCTACCCTAACCTTAGCCCACCTAAAACCTACCTTTACACCTAAACCCACTCAAAACTTACCCTTAACACCTCTAACCCTTTCTAATGGAAACCTAGATTTTTGAACCCCACCTGATGCAGCCCTACTTATTTCAACCCACAAAAAACTATTATTAGCTTATGTGTTGGAGTCAACACAGACTGGGTGGCTGGGGCTCTCTGCTTGGTCCTCTCACCGGAGCTTTGGGCCCACTGGAAGCGACCAGTTGAGAGAAGGCCTGTGCACAACCGGGCCTGGGCCCTTTGGGGCCTAGGCTTAGGATATTACAATTCCCTAACCTAACCTAACCCTAACCCTAACCCTACCTAACCTAACTAACTAACCCTAACCCTAACCCTAACCCTAACCCTAACTCTAACCCTAACCCTAACCCTAACCCTAACCCTAACCCTAACCCTCGTGCTCTCGTCTTTATTGTTGTATCTACATCGTTTTGAACATCAAAACCGTTTGATTCTGCCTGAAGAAGGTACGGCAGTGTACCGAAACGTCGCGACGAATCGAACGGTACTCTTTTTGTTTTCTTTTTTGAACTGATTTGCCGATTTCGGGATGGATCGCTCGTCGAGACGCGGCGCACAGAGAAACGCTCCGCGACTGCGGTTGAGACTAAAAACCCCTCCCTGATATCCAGATCGGTTCCTCCAAGTAGAATGAGAAATGTACAACAACACAAACGTGATTTTAATCACGACTTTGATGCAGACGATCGGTTTGATCATGTGCATGACCCATATATAGAAACACAATTCCAAACACGTGAGTTCATTAATAAGAGTTACAGAGACGTGAATAATCAGACAGCTCGTCATCAGAGGAGCAAAAATACTGCTCTCTCTAACACAGATCATAGAGCTTTGTCCTATAACACACGCTCTGTTTCTTCTTCTGGTCACATGGTGTTTAATGATGATGCACGTGAGCACAATATGATCCGTTCTGCTAAAAACAAAAGAAAACGCGATCGAGCTAAAAACAGACGTGATGCTCTCGCTTTCAACACAGATTCTAACTTCACTGATGATTATTTTTGCGATCGAGCTAAAAACAGACGTGATGCTCTCGCTTTCAACACAGATTCTAACTTCACTGATGATTATGTCCCCCTTACAAATTATGACACTTTCACGGAGCATGACTATTACACTCCTGAACACGATTATTTCACCGAACGAGACTTTCACACTCGAAACGACCTCACTAGAGACCGTGGAGGAGATATATCTCATCCTCTCAACTATCGGTCGTTTTCTCTCCCCAATTTGGGTAGAATTAACCCTTTACGTACTCGTCCCTTCACTCGAACACCTACAACGGTTTCTTTTCGTGAGCCGGGGGGAAATTCAGGTTCTGGTAAGGTCTTTTCGAACAGGAATACTGATTATCGTGGAGGCTCGAGGCAAACCCAATATTTATTTCGAACAAATACAACCCGACCCATGGAAACTCCACGTAATCAAAATTACACACCAGCACCTCCACAGCTCAAGACCACAATCAAACTCATGTACGACCTCATTCGTGCGGTACACCACCTCGACAAAGTAACCACAAAGAAAGGGGATAACCAACCCATAACGTTTCAGAAACTCACAGATCTTTTGATGACTACAATTAAACCGGCCTTCCCGAACTCCAGAGTAACAACACTGTTGGATGGGAACGCCAAGAATTGGTGTTTCACTGCACAGCTCATACTTGAACAACATTATGAAGAGCTCATTGAAAACACCATTCAGAGTCTCAAAGATCAAACGTCTCAATCTGATTGGCCGCACGCATTTGAGGTGGCTACTAATTGGGCTGACAGAAACTTTGGCCAGAGAATGACAGCGGAGACGATTGAACAAGCGAAAGCTCTATTCACTGCTGAACTTTCTGAACAACAGCACAGTGAAGCACCTGTGGTGGATGGGACACAACACGACATTGCGTCACCACAACACGACATTACGCCACCACCACAGCGAACGTACGCACAGGTTGTGGCTTCTCCACCGAGACGGGGGATACCACCTCCGTCTTCTACCTTGCCTCAAGCTTCTGTCAGTATCCAATTAAGAACCATAGATGCTCAAATTCAAACTTCACCGAGTTTACGGGGCGACACATTTACGGCACATCCCCCTCCGGGAGGGGATTGGCCTGTGGTTGTAGATGATGAGAATCCTCCTCTCATCACTTTTGCACCTGTCCGGCCCACACAGGCGGGACAACCACAACAGGAGGCAAAAACTGAGGGGCCCACACAGACCCCCCAAACTTCTCCACTTGAACAGAGAATCCCCCGTTGTTCCACTCGTCCTCCCTTGGCCCCCGGCGGGGTGGGACCAGAACCTGAGGAAATCGACCGCCCTGAGAGTAAAGGGGTGGAGCCGACGACCTCTGGCCGGGTACTATTTCCCCCCCTCCGGGGGCCCAGGGGAGAGGGGCTCAGTAGCACCTCCTCCTCTCCCCCACACTCCTCCCGCGCTCCGTTGGATCGGGAGGACTCGACCATTTCATCCAGATGTCCATCTGGAAACACGGTGATGTCTAATCACGCATCTCCTGTCTCGAGTCTCCATCTTTTGGAGTCTGATATCCCGGTTGATAACACAAGGGTATTATCCCCCTTATCACGTTTTTTGAATGAATACGAAAGGCTCCCTACCCATATACCTGGAGACCCAGTTCGGAGCCCGATTGTTTCGGAACCTGGCGGTGCCCAATGTGTCTCCCTACCTCATCTGTTTCAGCGAACCGGTCTTGAACCTGGACGGACCGGTTCCACAGATGACGAGTTTTTTGCGAGCTCCCCGAGTTCAGTTGGTAGACCCAAACGTCACGCGAACACAACTAAAAAGAATTCAGAGTGGCGTTTGAAGATCAGTAAGAAAAATTTGATCTTGGGCGATTCTAACGTCGCCAGGCTCCCGAAGTTCCAAAACACTGACTTACAAGTAGACGCCTTTCCGGGTGCGAAATTCCATCATGCTTCAAACCTAATTCAAAGGGCGCAGATTCTGGAACTTCCAGAGAGAATAATTTTATCTTTTGGACTCAATAATCGCCAACAAAGACTTAAAATTAGGGCGATCAGGGAACTCCAAACTTTGATCAAAACAGCTCGAGACAGGTTTCCGAACGCAGAAATTTTTGTTCCTGAGATCAATTTTTCTAGAGCCCTCCCGATCTCGGAACAACTAATGCTGGAGGACATTAATGTTTACATCCAGAAACACTGCGATTGTATCCCCTCCCTCCCGAGTTCTGAGAAATTCGAGGTGGAAAGGGATGGCATTCACTGGAAGCCCTCCACCGCAAAATCGATGCTTTTACATTGGGCCATGTTTTTAAACTACCCATTAACTTTAGCCGAACACCAGGCGTAGATAACCTCATAGTTAATCTATCTAAAACGTTCATTCTATCTTCCGATCAGCGTGCTTTACTCTCTAAAGGACTTACTTTTATTCCTACACCGACTGGTTTTAAGACGAAAAAGACAGAACTCTTAGGTGATCTACAAGCATACCACCGCCGACTCCAGCTTGAATCTTATTTTGAGGGTAAAAAACTCCAAAAAAAGAAACTCCCATTTACAGGCCCCTCTGAATGGACACCATCTTTGTCTAGTTTACCGAAGAATATAAGACAAATAGTTAGAGCAGATTTATACGCTTATCGTCACCTCAACTGGGGACTGGATGTGTGTCACAATTTAACACGAGGGGAGAAAAAGCACTTAGGGAGTTAAGTAACAACACGAACATTGTCATAAAACCAGCCGATAAAGGTAACGCGATCGTAATTTTAGATAGGGCCCAATATTTATGGGAGGGTCATCGACAGCTCGATGCGAAAGAATATTATCGACCCCTGGACAGACCCATTTATCTCCAAACGGCGAGAGAGATTAAAAATTTACTCGAGGAAATGTGTCACCAAAAGATCATTAGCCCAAAACAGAAGGAATACCTCCTGGGGGATGGGAACCCCAGACCCAGGAGGTTTTACTTACTCCCAAAAATCCACAAAGGCCCGGAATCTTGGAGTAAACCTCATGAAATTCCACCTGGGCGTCCCATAGTTTCCGACTGTAATAGTGAGACGTACTTCACCGCGGAGTACATTGAGTTCTTTCTTAACCCACTTTCGCAGAAACACGCCAGTTACATTAAGGACACGTGTGATTTCCTCGAGAAGATTAGCCGACTCCAAATTCCACAAAATGCGTTTTTGTTTACCATTGACATAGACAGCCTCTACACTAACATCGAAACCGATGTTGGTGTGGAGGCTGTCAAGAAATGTTTTGAAAAATACCCCGATCCGAATCGTCCGAACGATTACGTACTTAAACTTTTAGAAATCAATTTGACAAAAAACGACTTTGAATTTGAGTCTAAATTCTACCTACAAACAAAAGGGACTGCGATGGGGAAAACCTTCGCACCCTCGTACGCAAATATTTTCATGGCGCAGTGGGAGGAGTCGGCGTTATCTTCTTACTCTCTCAGGCCTTTCCTTTACTTTCGATTTCTTGATGACATTTGGGGAGTTTGGACCCACTCCAGAGATGAGTTTTTGGCTTTCACGCAACATTTAAATAACCATCAGAAATCTATCAAAATTAAGCACACGCTCGATTTTCGAGAAGTGAATTTCTTAGATGTTACGACATATAAGGGGCCAAAATTCTCAGAGACCGGTTGTTTGGACTTTCGGGTTTACTTCAAAGAAACAGATACTCACTCGCTTTTACATAGACGGAGTTTTCACCCGAAGCATACTTTTCGGGGTATAGTGAAATCCCAACTTCTCAGATTTCACCGTATCTGTTCTGAGTCGTCGTCTTTTTTGAACGCCACAAAAACCCTTTTCTCAGCTTTACGCAAACGCGGCTACTCCAGATCTTTCCTACGCCAGATTCTTAAAACTTTTCGTGACCCCAGACAACCGAAACCCGGGGAATCGACACCCAAAGATAAAATAATTCCTCTAGTGGCACATTATTCGGATCAAAGTATACAGCTTAATTTAGCGGTGAAAGCTAATTTTGAAAAATTTCTATTTAATTCTAACTTCTTGCAGAAACACAAACCGATTGCAGCTTTTAAAAGAAACCAAAATCTTAAAGATCTTCTAGTACGCAGCAAACTACCCACTCCGCCTGCTAGAAGTAGAAGCAGCTCCCTTAAATATTTTGCTCCCCAGAAGCTCGTCAAGAGCAGGTCCACGGGTCGAATCTTTCGCCTGCAACATCTGTTGCACTCTCGAGTGTCCAATTGCGTGTATTTGATATTTTGTGTCAAGTGTCGTAAACAGTACGTGGGACAGACAAAGAACGAACTATGTAATCGGATATACCAACATGTATATTGTATCACTCATAAAGTCGAAAAACGCAGATATCTGGTCCAGCACTTTATGTCCCACGGGCTGACTTCCTTACGCTTTTTGGGCCTACAGGCGAGTCTGTTTTGGTCCTTGAGTGACCGCCTGAGGGCGGAAAAGCTCTGGATGAAACGCCTTGACACAATGTATCCTAGAGGCCTCAATGAGACGTGAGTTATCGGTGCAGTTATCTGTTCTATTTTTATTTACTTTTTTCTATTTTTGGAATTGACTTACACTTTACATATCTCTTCTTGAAGATTGACTGCACCGAAACCCACTCTAAACCTACCCCTCACACCTAAAACCCTTTTCATTTTAAACTCACATGTTGAACCCCACCTGACTATGATGGACTGCACCTAACCCTAATCCTAACCTTAACCCTGATATCTAAACACACTCAAAACCTACCTTTACATCTACACCCACTCAGAAACTACCCTAACCTAAACCCACTTAAAACCTACCCTTACACCTAAACCCACTCAAAACTAACCATTACACCTAAAACTTTACACCTACACCCACTCAAAACCTACCCTAACCTTAACCCATTTAAAACCTACCCTTACACCTAAACCCACTCAAAACTTACCCTTACACCTAAAACTTTACACCTATACCCACTCAAAACCTACCCTAACCTTAACCCACTTAAAACCTACCCTTACACCTAAACACACTTAAAACTAACCTTTACACCTAAAACTTTACACCTAAACCCACTCAAAACTTACCCTTACACCTAAAACTTTACACCTATACCCACTCAAAACCTACCCTAACCTTAACCCACTTAAAACCTACCCTTACACCTAAACACACTTAAAACTAACCTTTACACCTAAAACTTTACACCTAAACCCACTCAAAACTTACCCTTACACCTAAAACTTTACACCTATACCCACTCAAAACCTACCCTAACCTTAACCCACTTAAAACCTACCCTTACACCTAAACCCAATTAAAACTAACCCTTACACCTAAAACTTTACACCTACACCCACTCAAAACCTACCCTAACCTTAGCCCACCTAAAACCTACCTTTACACCTAAACCCACTCAAAACTTACCCTTAACACCTCTAACCCTTTCTAATGGAAACCTAGATTTTTGAACCCCACCTGATGCAGCCCTACTTATTTCAACCCACAAAAAACTATTATTAGCTTATGTGTTGGAGTCAACACAGACTGGGTGGCTGGGGCTCTCTGCTTGGTCCTCTCACCGGAGCTTTGGGCCCACTGGAAGCGACCAGTTGAGAGAAGGCCTGTGCACAACCGGGCCTGGGCCCTTTGGGGCCTAGGCTTAGGATATTACAATTCCCTAACCTAACCTAACCCTAACCCTAACCCTACCTAACCTAACTAACTAACCCTAACCCTAACCCTAACCCTAACCCTAACTCTAACCCTAACCCTAACCCTAACCCTAACCCTAACCCTAACCCTCGTGCTCTCGTCTTTATTGTTGTATCTACATCGTTTTGAACATCAAAACCGTTTGATTCTGCCTGAAGAAGGTACGGCAGTGTACCGAAACGTCGCGACGAATCGAACGGTACTCTTTTTGTTTTCTTTTTTGAACTGATTTGCCGATTTCGGGATGGATCGCTCGTCGAGACGCGGCGCACAGAGAAACGCTCCGCGACTGCGGTTGAGACTAAAAAACCCCTCCCTGATATCCAGAT
Source organism: Myxocyprinus asiaticus (assembly GCF_019703515.2). NCBI lineage: Eukaryota > Metazoa > Chordata > Actinopteri > Cypriniformes > Catostomidae > Myxocyprinus > Myxocyprinus asiaticus. The sequence goes on from NW_026249807.1 coordinate 64,772, forward strand.
CGGTTCCTCCAAGTAGAATGAGAAATGTACAACAACACAAACGTGATTTTAATCACGACTTTGATGCAGACGATCGGTTTGATCATGTGCATGACCCATATATAGAAACACAATTCCAAACACGTGAGTTCATTAATAAGAGTTACAGAGACGTGAATAATCAGACAGCTCGTCATCAGAGGAGCAAAAATACTGCTCTCTCTAACACAGATCATAGAGCTTTGTCCTATAACACACGCTCTGTTTCTTCTTCTGGTCACATGGTGTTTAATGATGATGCACGTGAGCACAATATGATCCGTTCTGCTAAAAACAAAAGAAAACGCGATCGAGCTAAAAACAGACGTGATGCTCTCGCTTTCAACACAGATTCTAACTTCACTGATGATTATTTTTGCGATCGAGCTAAAAACAGACGTGATGCTCTCGCTTTCAACACAGATTCTAACTTCACTGATGATTATGTCCCCCTTACAAATTATGACACTTTCACGGAGCATGACTATTACACTCCTGAACACGATTATTTCACCGAACGAGACTTTCACACTCGAAACGACCTCACTAGAGACCGTGGAGGAGATATATCTCATCCTCTCAACTATCGGTCGTTTTCTCTCCCCAATTTGGGTAGAATTAACCCTTTACGTACTCGTCCCTTCACTCGAACACCTACAACGGTTTCTTTTCGTGAGCTGGGGGGAAATTCAGGTTCTGGTAAGGTCTTTTCGAACAGGAATACTGATTATCGTGGAGGCTCGAGGCAAACCCAATATTTATTTCGAACAAATACAACCCGACCCATGGAAACTCCACGTAATCAAAATTACACACCAGCACCTCCACAGCTCAAGACCACAATCAAACTCATGTACGACCTCATTCGTGCGGTACACCACCTCGACAAAGTAACCACAAAGAAAGGGGATAACCAACCCATAACGTTTCAGAAACTCACAGATCTTTTGATGACTACAATTAAACCGGCCTTCCCGAACTCCAGAGTAACAACACTGTTGGATGGGAACGCCAAGAATTGGTGTTTCACTGCACAGCTCATACTTGAACAACATTATGAAGAGCTCATTGAAAACACCATTCAGAGTCTCAAAGATCAAACGTCTCAATCTGATTGGCCGCACGCATTTGAGGTGGCTACTAATTGGGCTGACAGAAACTTTGGCCAGAGAATGACAGCGGAGACGATTGAACAAGCGAAAGCTCTATTCACTGCTGAACTTTCTGAACAACAGCACAGTGAAGCACCTGTGGTGGATGGGACACAACACGACATTGCGTCACCACAACACGACATTACGCCACCACCACAGCGAACGTACGCACAGGTTGTGGCTTCTCCACCGAGACGGGGGATACCACCTCCGTCTTCTACCTTGCCTCAAGCTTCTGTCAGTATCCAATTAAGAACCATAGATGCTCAAATTCAAACTTCACCGAGTTTACGGGGCGACACATTTACGGCACATCCCCCTCCGGGAGGGGATTGGCCTGTGGTTGTAGATGATGAGAATCCTCCTCTCATCACTTTTGCACCTGTCCGGCCCACACAGGCGGGACAACCACAACAGGAGGCAAAAACTGAGGGGCCCACACAGACCCCCCAAACTTCTCCACTTGAACAGAGAATCCCCCGTTGTTCCACTCGTCCTCCCTTGGCCCCCGGCGGGGTGGGACCAGAACCTGAGGAAATCGACCGCCCTGAGAGTAAAGGGGTGGAGCCGACGACCTCTGGCCGGGTACTATTTCCCCCCTCCGGGGGCCCAGGGGAGAGGGGCTCAGTAGCACCTCCTCCTCTCCCCCACACTCCTCCCGCGCTCCGTTGGATCGGGAGGACTCGACCATTTCATCCAGATGTCCATCTGGAAACACGGTGATGTCTAATCACGCATCTCCTGTCTCGAGTCTCCATCTTTTGGAGTCTGATATCCCGGTTGATAACACAAGGGTATTATCCCCCTTATCACGTTTTTTGAATGAATACGAAAGGCTCCCTACCCATATACCTGGAGACCCAGTTCGGAGCCCGATTGTTTCGGAACCTGGCGGTGCCCAATGTGTCTCCCTACCTCATCTGTTTCAGCGAACCGGTCTTGAACCTGGACGGACCGGTTCCACAGATGACGAGTTTTTTGCGAGCTCCCCGAGTTCAGTTGGTAGACCCAAACGTCACGCGAACACAACTAAAAAGAATTCAGAGTGGCGTTTGAAGATCAGTAAGAAAAATTTGATCTTGGGCGATTCTAACGTCGCCAGGCTCCCGAAGTTCCAAAACACTGACTTACAAGTAGACGCCTTTCCGGGTGCGAAATTCCATCATGCTTCAAACCTAATTCAAAGGGCGCAGATTCTGGAACTTCCAGAGAGAATAATTTTATCTTTTGGACTCAATAATCGCCAACAAAGACTTAAAATTAGGGCGATCAGGGAACTCCAAACTTTGATCAAAACAGCTCGAGACAGGTTTCCGAACGCAGAAATTTTTGTTCCTGAGATCAATTTTTCTAGAGCCCTCCCGATCTCGGAACAACTAATGCTGGAGGACATTAATGTTTACATCCAGAAACACTGCGATTGTATCCCCTCCCTCCCGAGTTCTGAGAAATTCGAGGTGGAAAGGGATGGCATTCACTGGAAGCCCTCCACCGCAAAATCGATGCTTTTACATTGGGCCATGTTTTTAAACTACCCATTAACTTTAGCCGAACACCAGGCGTAGATAACCTCATAGTTAATCTATCTAAAACGTTCATTCTATCTTCCGATCAGCGTGCTTTACTCTCTAAAGGACTTACTTTTATTCCTACACCGACTGGTTTTAAGACGAAAAAGACAGAACTCTTAGGTGATCTACAAGCATACCACCGCCGACTCCAGCTTGAATCTTATTTTGAGGGTAAAAAACTCCAAAAAAAGAAACTCCCATTTACAGGCCCCTCTGAATGGACACCATCTTTGTCTAGTTTACCGAAGAATATAAGACAAATAGTTAGAGCAGATTTATACGCTTATCGTCACCTCAACTGGGGACTGGATGTGTGTCACAATTTAACACGAGGGGAGAAAAAGCACTTAGGGAGTTAAGTAACAACACGAACATTGTCATAAAACCAGCCGATAAAGGTAACGCGATCGTAATTTTAGATAGGGCCCAATATTTATGGGAGGGTCATCGACAGCTCGATGCGAAAGAATATTATCGACCCCTGGACAGACCCATTTATCTCCAAACGGCGAGAGAGATTAAAAATTTACTCGAGGAAATGTGTCACCAAAAGATCATTAGCCCAAAACAGAAGGAATACCTCCTGGGGGATGGGAACCCCAGACCCAGGAGGTTTTACTTACTCCCAAAAATCCACAAAGGCCCGGAATCTTGGAGTAAACCTCATGAAATTCCACCTGGGCGTCCCATAGTTTCCGACTGTAATAGTGAGACGTACTTCACCGCGGAGTACATTGAGTTCTTTCTTAACCCACTTTCGCAGAAACACGCCAGTTACATTAAGGACACGTGTGATTTCCTCGAGAAGATTAGCCGACTCCAAATTCCACAAAATGCGTTTTTGTTTACCATTGACATAGACAGCCTCTACACTAACATCGAAACCGATGTTGGTGTGGAGGCTGTCAAGAAATGTTTTGAAAAATACCCCGATCCGAATCGTCCGAACGATTACGTACTTAAACTTTTAGAAATCAATTTGACAAAAAACGACTTTGAATTTGAGTCTAAATTCTACCTACAAACAAAAGGGACTGCGATGGGGAAAACCTTCGCACCCTCGTACGCAAATATTTTCATGGCGCAGTGGGAGGAGTCGGCGTTATCTTCTTACTCTCTCAGGCCTTTCCTTTACTTTCGATTTCTTGATGACATTTGGGGAGTTTGGACCCACTCCAGAGATGAGTTTTTGGCTTTCACGCAACATTTAAATAACCATCAGAAATCTATCAAAATTAAGCACACGCTCGATTTTCGAGAAGTGAATTTCTTAGATGTTACGACATATAAGGGGCCAAAATTCTCAGAGACCGGTTGTTTGGACTTTCGGGTTTACTTCAAAGAAACAGATACTCACTCGCTTTTACATAGACGGAGTTTTCACCCGAAGCATACTTTTCGGGGTATAGTGAAATCCCAACTTCTCAGATTTCACCGTATCTGTTCTGAGTCGTCGTCTTTTTTGAACGCCACAAAAACCCTTTTCTCAGCTTTACGCAAACGCGGCTACTCCAGATCTTTCCTACGCCAGATTCTTAAAACTTTTCGTGACCCCAGACAACCGAAACCCGGGGAATCGACACCCAAAGATAAAATAATTCCTCTAGTGGCACATTATTCGGATCAAAGTATACAGCTTAATTTAGCGGTGAAAGCTAATTTTGAAAAATTTCTATTTAATTCTAACTTCTTGCAGAAACACAAACCGATTGCAGCTTTTAAAAGAAACCAAAATCTTAAAGATCTTCTAGTACGCAGCAAACTACCCACTCCGCCTGCTAGAAGTAGAAGCAGCTCCCTTAAATATTTTGCTCCCCAGAAGCTCGTCAAGAGCAGGTCCACGGGTCGAATCTTTCGCCTGCAACATCTGTTGCACTCTCGAGTGTCCAATTGCGTGTATTTGATATTTTGTGTCAAGTGTCGTAAACAGTACGTGGGACAGACAAAGAACGAACTATGTAATCGGATATACCAACATGTATATTGTATCACTCATAAAGTCGAAAAACGCAGATATCTGGTCCAGCACTTTATGTCCCACGGGCTGACTTCCTTACGCTTTTTGGGCCTACAGGCGAGTCTGTTTTGGTCCTTGAGTGACCGCCTGAGGGCGGAAAAGCTCTGGATGAAACGCCTTGACACAATGTATCCTAGAGGCCTCAATGAGACGTGAGTTATCGGTGCAGTTATCTGTTCTATTTTTATTTACTTTTTTCTATTTTTGGAATTGACTTACACTTTACATATCTCTTCTTGAAGATTGACTGCACCGAAACCCACTCTAAACCTACCCCTCACACCTAAAACCCTTTTCATTTTAAACTCACATGTTGAACCCCACCTGACTATGATGGACTGCACCTAACCCTAATCCTAACCTTAACCCTGATATCTAAACACACTCAAAACCTACCTTTACATCTACACCCACTCAGAAACTACCCTAACCTAAACCCACTTAAAACCTACCCTTACACCTAAACCCACTCAAAACTAACCATTACACCTAAAACTTTACACCTACACCCACTCAAAACCTACCCTAACCTTAACCCATTTAAAACCTACCCTTACACCTAAACCCACTCAAAACTTACCCTTACACCTAAAACTTTACACCTATACCCACTCAAAACCTACCCTAACCTTAACCCACTTAAAACCTACCCTTACACCTAAACACACTTAAAACTAACCTTTACACCTAAAACTTTACACCTAAACCCACTCAAAACTTACCCTTACACCTAAAACTTTACACCTATACCCACTCAAAACCTACCCTAACCTTAACCCACTTAAAACCTACCCTTACACCTAAACACACTTAAAACTAACCTTTACACCTAAAACTTTACACCTAAACCCACTCAAAACTTACCCTTACACCTAAAACTTTACACCTATACCCACTCAAAACCTACCCTAACCTTAACCCACTTAAAACCTACCCTTACACCTAAACCCAATTAAAACTAACCCTTACACCTAAAACTTTACACCTACACCCACTCAAAACCTACCCTAACCTTAGCCCACCTAAAACCTACCTTTACACCTAAACCCACTCAAAACTTACCCTTAACACCTCTAACCCTTTCTAATGGAAACCTAGATTTTTGAACCCCACCTGATGCAGCCCTACTTATTTCAACCCACAAAAAACTATTATTAGCTTATGTGTTGGAGTCAACACAGACTGGGTGGCTGGGGCTCTCTGCTTGGTCCTCTCACCGGAGCTTTGGGCCCACTGGAAGCGACCAGTTGAGAGAAGGCCTGTGCACAACCGGGCCTGGGCCCTTTGGGGCCTAGGCTTAGGATATTACAATTCCCTAACCTAACCTAACCCTAACCCTAACCCTACCTAACCTAACTAACTAACCCTAACCCTAACCCTAACCCTAACCCTAACCCTAACTCTAACCCTAACCCTAACCCTAACCCTAACCCTAACCCTCGTGCTCTCGTCTTTATTGTTGTATCTACATCGTTTTGAACATCAAAACCGTTTGATTCTGCCTGAAGAAGGTACGGCAGTGTACCGAAACGTCGCGACGAATCGAACGGTACTCTTTTTGTTTTCTTTTTTGAACTGATTTGCCGATTTCGGGATGGATCGCTCGTCGAGACGCGGCGCACAGAGAAACGCTCCGCGACTGCGGTTGAGACTAAAAAACCCCTCCCTGATATCCAGATCGGTTCCTCCAAGTAGAATGAGAAATGTACAACAACACAAACGTGATTTTAATCACGACTTTGATGCAGACGATCGGTTTGATCATGTGCATGACCCATATATAGAAACACAATTCCAAACACGTGAGTTCATTAATAAGAGTTACAGAGACGTGAATAATCAGACAGCTCGTCATCAGAGGAGCAAAAATACTGCTCTCTCTAACACAGATCATAGAGCTTTGTCCTATAACACACGCTCTGTTTCTTCTTCTGGTCACATGGTGTTTAATGATGATGCACGTGAGCACAATATGATCCGTTCTGCTAAAAACAAAAGAAAACGCGATCGAGCTAAAAACAGACGTGATGCTCTCGCTTTCAACACAGATTCTAACTTCACTGATGATTATTTTTGCGATCGAGCTAAAAACAGACGTGATGCTCTCGCTTTCAACACAGATTCTAACTTCACTGATGATTATGTCCCCCTTACAAATTATGACACTTTCACGGAGCATGACTATTACACTCCTGAACACGATTATTTCACCGAACGAGACTTTCACACTCGAAACGACCTCACTAGAGACCGTGGAGGAGATATATCTCATCCTCTCAACTATCGGTCGTTTTCTCTCCCCAATTTGGGTAGAATTAACCCTTTACGTACTCGTCCCTTCACTCGAACACCTACAACGGTTTCTTTTCGTGAGCTGGGGGGAAATTCAGGTTCTGGTAAGGTCTTTTCGAACAGGAATACTGATTATCGTGGAGGCTCGAGGCAAACCCAATATTTATTTCGAACAAATACAACCCGACCCATGGAAACTCCACGTAATCAAAATTACACACCAGCACCTCCACAGCTCAAGACCACAATCAAACTCATGTACGACCTCATTCGTGCGGTACACCACCTCGACAAAGTAACCACAAAGAAAGGGGATAACCAACCCATAACGTTTCAGAAACTCACAGATCTTTTGATGACTACAATTAAACCGGCCTTCCCGAACTCCAGAGTAACAACACTGTTGGATGGGAACGCCAAGAATTGGTGTTTCACTGCACAGCTCATACTTGAACAACATTATGAAGAGCTCATTGAAAACACCATTCAGAGTCTCAAAGATCAAACGTCTCAATCTGATTGGCCGCACGCATTTGAGGTGGCTACTAATTGGGCTGACAGAAACTTTGGCCAGAGAATGACAGCGGAGACGATTGAACAAGCGAAAGCTCTATTCACTGCTGAACTTTCTGAACAACAGCACAGTGAAGCACCTGTGGTGGATGGGACACAACACGACATTGCGTCACCACAACACGACATTACGCCACCACCACAGCGAACGTACGCACAGGTTGTGGCTTCTCCACCGAGACGGGGGATACCACCTCCGTCTTCTACCTTGCCTCAAGCTTCTGTCAGTATCCAATTAAGAACCATAGATGCTCAAATTCAAACTTCACCGAGTTTACGGGGCGACACATTTACGGCACATCCCCCTCCGGGAGGGGATTGGCCTGTGGTTGTAGATGATGAGAATCCTCCTCTCATCACTTTTGCACCTGTCCGGCCCACACAGGCGGGACAACCACAACAGGAGGCAAAAACTGAGGGGCCCACACAGACCCCCCAAACTTCTCCACTTGAACAGAGAATCCCCCGTTGTTCCACTCGTCCTCCCTTGGCCCCCGGCGGGGTGGGACCAGAACCTGAGGAAATCGACCGCCCTGAGAGTAAAGGGGTGGAGCCGACGACCTCTGGCCGGGTACTATTTCCCCCCCTCCGGGGGCCCAGGGGAGAGGGGCTCAGTAGCACCTCCTCCTCTCCCCCACACTCCTCCCGCGCTCCGTTGGATCGGGAGGACTCGACCATTTCATCCAGATGTCCATCTGGAAACACGGTGATGTCTAATCACGCATCTCCTGTCTCGAGTCTCCATCTTTTGGAGTCTGATATCCCGGTTGATAACACAAGGGTATTATCCCCCTTATCACGTTTTTTGAATGAATACGAAAGGCTCCCTACCCATATACCTGGAGACCCAGTTCGGAGCCCGATTGTTTCGGAACCTGGCGGTGCCCAATGTGTCTCCCTACCTCATCTGTTTCAGCGAACCGGTCTTGAACCTGGACGGACCGGTTCCACAGATGACGAGTTTTTTGCGAGCTCCCCGAGTTCAGTTGGTAGACCCAAACGTCACGCGAACACAACTAAAAAGAATTCAGAGTGGCGTTTGAAGATCAGTAAGAAAAATTTGATCTTGGGCGATTCTAACGTCGCCAGGCTCCCGAAGTTCCAAAACACTGACTTACAAGTAGACGCCTTTCCGGGTGCGAAATTCCATCATGCTTCAAACCTAATTCAAAGGGCGCAGATTCTGGAACTTCCAGAGAGAATAATTTTATCTTTTGGACTCAATAATCGCCAACAAAGACTTAAAATTAGGGCGATCAGGGAACTCCAAACTTTGATCAAAACAGCTCGAGACAGGTTTCCGAACGCAGAAATTTTTGTTCCTGAGATCAATTTTTCTAGAGCCCTCCCGATCTCGGAACAACTAATGCTGGAGGACATTAATGTTTACATCCAGAAACACTGCGATTGTATCCCCTCCCTCCCGAGTTCTGAGAAATTCGAGGTGGAAAGGGATGGCATTCACTGGAAGCCCTCCACCGCAAAATCGATGCTTTTACATTGGGCCATGTTTTTAAACTACCCATTAACTTTAGCCGAACACCAGGCGTAGATAACCTCATAGTTAATCTATCTAAAACGTTCATTCTATCTTCCGATCAGCGTGCTTTACTCTCTAAAGGACTTACTTTTATTCCTACACCGACTGGTTTTAAGACGAAAAAGACAGAACTCTTAGGTGATCTACAAGCATACCACCGCCGACTCCAGCTTGAATCTTATTTTGAGGGTAAAAAACTCCAAAAAAAGAAACTCCCATTTACAGGCCCCTCTGAATGGACACCATCTTTGTCTAGTTTACCGAAGAATATAAGACAAATAGTTAGAGCAGATTTATACGCTTATCGTCACCTCAACTGGGGACTGGATGTGTGTCACAATTTAACACGAGGGGAGAAAAAAGCACTTAGGGAGTTAAGTAACAACACGAACATTGTCATAAAACCAGCCGATAAAGGTAACGCGATCGTAATTTTAGATAGGGCCCAATATTTATGGGAGGGTCATCGACAGCTCGATGCGAAAGAATATTATCGACCCCTGGACAGACCCATTTATCTCCAAACGGCGAGAGAGATTAAAAATTTACTCGAGGAAATGTGTCACCAAAAGATCATTAGCCCAAAACAGAAGGAATACCTCCTGGGGGATGGGAACCCCAGACCCAGGAGGTTTTACTTACTCCCAAAAATCCACAAAGGCCCGGAATCTTGGAGTAAACCTCATGAAATTCCACCTGGGCGTCCCATAGTTTCCGACTGTAATAGTGAGACGTACTTCACCGCGGAGTACATTGAGTTCTTTCTTAACCCACTTTCGCAGAAACACGCCAGTTACATTAAGGACACGTGTGATTTCCTCGAGAAGATTAGCCGACTCCAAATTCCACAAAATGCGTTTTTGTTTACCATTGACATAGACAGCCTCTACACTAACATCGAAACCGATGTTGGTGTGGAGGCTGTCAAGAAATGTTTTGAAAAATACCCCGATCCGAATCGTCCGAACGATTACGTACTTAAACTTTTAGAAATCAATTTGACAAAAAACGACTTTGAATTTGAGTCTAAATTCTACCTACAAACAAAAGGGACTGCGATGGGGAAAACCTTCGCACCCTCGTACGCAAATATTTTCATGGCGCAGTGGGAGGAGTCGGCGTTATCTTCTTACTCTCTCAGGCCTTTCCTTTACTTTCGATTTCTTGATGACATTTGGGGAGTTTGGACCCACTCCAGAGATGAGTTTTTGGCTTTCACGCAACATTTAAATAACCATCAGAAATCTATCAAAATTAAGCACACGCTCGATTTTCGAGAAGTGAATTTCTTAGATGTTACGACATATAAGGGGCCAAAATTCTCAGAGACCGGTTGTTTGGACTTTCGGGTTTACTTCAAAGAAACAGATACTCACTCGCTTTTACATAGACGGAGTTTTCACCCGAAGCATACTTTTCGGGGTATAGTGAAATCCCAACTTCTCAGATTTCACCGTATCTGTTCTGAGTCGTCGTCTTTTTTGAACGCCACAAAAACCCTTTTCTCAGCTTTACGCAAACGCGGCTACTCCAGATCTTTCCTACGCCAGATTCTTAAAACTTTTCGTGACCCCAGACAACCGAAACCCGGGGAATCGACACCCAAAGATAAAATAATTCCTCTAGTGGCACATTATTCGGATCAAAGTATACAGCTTAATTTAGCGGTGAAAGCTAATTTTGAAAAATTTCTATTTAATTCTAACTTCTTGCAGAAACACAAACCGATTGCAGCTTTTAAAAGAAACCAAAATCTTAAAGATCTTCTAGTACGCAGCAAACTACCCACTCCGCCTGCTAGAAGTAGAAGCAGCTCCCTTAAATATTTTGCTCCCCAGAAGCTCGTCAAGAGCAGGTCCACGGGTCGAATCTTTCGCCTGCAACATCTGTTGCACTCTCGAGTGTCCAATTGCGTGTATTTGATATTTTGTGTCAAGTGTCGTAAACAGTACGTGGGACAGACAAAGAACGAACTATGTAATCGGATATACCAACATGTATATTGTATCACTCATAAAGTCGAAAAACGCAGATATCTGGTCCAGCACTTTATGTCCCACGGGCTGACTTCCTTACGCTTTTTGGGCCTACAGGCGAGTCTGTTTTGGTCCTTGAGTGACCGCCTGAGGGCGGAAAAGCTCTGGATGAAACGCCTTGACACAATGTATCCTAGAGGCCTCAATGAGACGTGAGTTATCGGTGCAGTTATCTGTTCTATTTTTATTTACTTTTTTCTATTTTTGGAATTGACTTACACTTTACATATCTCTTCTTGAAGATTGACTGCACCGAAACCCACTCTAAACCTACCCCTCACACCTAAAACCCTTTTCATTTTAAACTCACATGTTGAACCCCACCTGACTATGATGGACTGCACCTAACCCTAATCCTAACCTTAACCCTGATATCTAAACACACTCAAAACCTACCTTTACATCTACACCCACTCAGAAACTACCCTAACCTAAACCCACTTAAAACCTACCCTTACACCTAAACCCACTCAAAACTAACCATTACACCTAAAACTTTACACCTACACCCACTCAAAACCTACCCTAACCTTAACCCATTTAAAACCTACCCTTACACCTAAACCCACTCAAAACTTACCCTTACACCTAAAACTTTACACCTATACCCACTCAAAACCTACCCTAACCTTAACCCACTTAAAACCTACCCTTACACCTAAACACACTTAAAACTAACCTTTACACCTAAAACTTTACACCTAAACCCACTCAAAACTTACCCTTACACCTAAAACTTTACACCTATACCCACTCAAAACCTACCCTAACCTTAACCCACTTAAAACCTACCCTTACACCTAAACACACTTAAAACTAACCTTTACACCTAAAACTTTACACCTAAACCCACTCAAAACTTACCCTTACACCTAAAACTTTACACCTATACCCACTCAAAACCTACCCTAACCTTAACCCACTTAAAACCTACCCTTACACCTAAACCCAATTAAAACTAACCCTTACACCTAAAACTTTACACCTACACCCACTCAAAACCTACCCTAACCTTAGCCCACCTAAAACCTACCTTTACACCTAAACCCACTCAAAACTTACCCTTAACACCTCTAACCCTTTCTAATGGAAACCTAGATTTTTGAACCCCACCTGATGCAGCCCTACTTATTTCAACCCACAAAAAACTATTATTAGCTTATGTGTTGGAGTCAACACAGACTGGGTGGCTGGGGCTCTCTGCTTGGTCCTCTCACCGGAGCTTTGGGCCCACTGGAAGCGACCAGTTGAGAGAAGGCCTGTGCACAACCGGGCCTGGGCCCTTTGGGGCCTAGGCTTAGGATATTACAATTCCCTAACCTAACCTAACCCTAACCCTAACCCTACCTAACCTAACTAACTAACCCTAACCCTAACCCTAACCCTAACCCTAACCCTAACCCTAACCCTAACCCTAACCCTAACCCTAACCCTAACCCTCGTGCTCTCGTCTTTATTGTTGTATCTACATCGTTTTGAACATCAAAACCGTTTGATTCTGCCTGAAGAAGGTACGGCAGTGTACCGAAACGTCGCGACGAATCGAACGGTACTCTTTTTGTTTTCTTTTTTGAACTGATTTGCCGATTTCGGGATGGATCGCTCGTCGAGACGCGGCGCACAGAGAAACGCTCCGCGACTGCGGTTGAGACTAAAAACCCCTCCCTGATATCCAGATCGGTTCCTCCAAGTAGAATGAGAAATGTACAACAACACAAACGTGATTTTAATCACGACTTTGATGCAGACGATCGGTTTGATCATGTGCATGACCCATATATAGAAACACAATTCCAAACACGTGAGTTCATTAATAAGAGTTACAGAGACGTGAATAATCAGACAGCTCGTCATCAGAGGAGCAAAAATACTGCTCTCTCTAACACAGATCATAGAGCTTTGTCCTATAACACACGCTCTGTTTCTTCTTCTGGTCACATGGTGTTTAATGATGATGCACGTGAGCACAATATGATCCGTTCTGCTAAAAACAAAAGAAAACGCGATCGAGCTAAAAACAGACGTGATGCTCTCGCTTTCAACACAGATTCTAACTTCACTGATGATTATTTTTGCGATCGAGCTAAAAACAGACGTGATGCTCTCGCTTTCAACACAGATTCTAACTTCACTGATGATTATGTCCCCCTTACAAATTATGACACTTTCACGGAGCATGACTATTACACTCCTGAACACGATTATTTCACCGAACGAGACTTTCACACTCGAAACGACCTCACTAGAGACCGTGGAGGAGATATATCTCATCCTCTCAACTATCGGTCGTTTTCTCTCCCCAATTTGGGTAGAATTAACCCTTTACGTACTCGTCCCTTCACTCGAACACCTACAACGGTTTCTTTTCGTGAGCTGGGGGGAAATTCAGGTTCTGGTAAGGTCTTTTCGAACAGGAATACTGATTATCGTGGAGGCTCGAGGCAAACCCAATATTTATTTCGAACAAATACAACCCGACCCATGGAAACTCCACGTAATCAAAATTACACACCAGCACCTCCACAGCTCAAGACCACAATCAAACTCATGTACGACCTCATTCGTGCGGTACACCACCTCGACAAAGTAACCACAAAGAAAGGGGATAACCAACCCATAACGTTTCAGAAACTCACAGATCTTTTGATGACTACAATTAAACCGGCCTTCCCGAACTCCAGAGTAACAACACTGTTGGATGGGAACGCCAAGAATTGGTGTTTCACTGCACAGCTCATACTTGAACAACATTATGAAGAGCTCATTGAAAACACCATTCAGAGTCTCAAAGATCAAACGTCTCAATCTGATTGGCCGCACGCATTTGAGGTGGCTACTAATTGGGCTGACAGAAACTTTGGCCAGAGAATGACAGCGGAGACGATTGAACAAGCGAAAGCTCTATTCACTGCTGAACTTTCTGAACAACAGCACAGTGAAGCACCTGTGGTGGATGGGACACAACACGACATTGCGTCACCACAACACGACATTACGCCACCACCACAGCGAACGTACGCACAGGTTGTGGCTTCTCCACCGAGACGGGGGATACCACCTCCGTCTTCTACCTTGCCTCAAGCTTCTGTCAGTATCCAATTAAGAACCATAGATGCTCAAATTCAAACTTCACCGAGTTTACGGGGCGACACATTTACGGCACATCCCCCTCCGGGAGGGGATTGGCCTGTGGTTGTAGATGATGAGAATCCTCCTCTCATCACTTTTGCACCTGTCCGGCCCACACAGGCGGGACAACCACAACAGGAGGCAAAAACTGAGGGGCCCACACAGACCCCCCAAACTTCTCCACTTGAACAGAGAATCCCCCGTTGTTCCACTCGTCCTCCCTTGGCCCCCGGCGGGGTGGGACCAGAACCTGAGGAAATCGACCGCCCTGAGAGTAAAGGGGTGGAGCCGACGACCTCTGGCCGGGTACTATTTCCCCCCTCCGGGGGCCCAGGGGAGAGGGGCTCAGTAGCACCTCCTCCTCTCCCCCACACTCCTCCCGCGCTCCGTTGGATCGGGAGGACTCGACCATTTCATCCAGATGTCCATCTGGAAACACGGTGATGTCTAATCACGCATCTCCTGTCTCGAGTCTCCATCTTTTGGAGTCTGATATCCCGGTTGATAACACAAGGGTATTATCCCCCTTATCACGTTTTTTGAATGAATACGAAAGGCTCCCTACCCATATACCTGGAGACCCAGTTCGGAGCCCGATTGTTTCGGAACCTGGCGGTGCCCAATGTGTCTCCCTACCTCATCTGTTTCAGCGAACCGGTCTTGAACCTGGACGGACCGGTTCCACAGATGACGAGTTTTTTGCGAGCTCCCCGAGTTCAGTTGGTAGACCCAAACGTCACGCGAACACAACTAAAAAGAATTCAGAGTGGCGTTTGAAGATCAGTAAGAAAAATTTGATCTTGGGCGATTCTAACGTCGCCAGGCTCCCGAAGTTCCAAAACACTGACTTACAAGTAGACGCCTTTCCGGGTGCGAAATTCCATCATGCTTCAAACCTAATTCAAAGGGCGCAGATTCTGGAACTTCCAGAGAGAATAATTTTATCTTTTGGACTCAATAATCGCCAACAAAGACTTAAAATTAGGGCGATCAGGGAACTCCAAACTTTGATCAAAACAGCTCGAGACAGGTTTCCGAACGCAGAAATTTTTGTTCCTGAGATCAATTTTTCTAGAGCCCTCCCGATCTCGGAACAACTAATGCTGGAGGACATTAATGTTTACATCCAGAAACACTGCGATTGTATCCCCTCCCTCCCGAGTTCTGAGAAATTCGAGGTGGAAAGGGATGGCATTCACTGGAAGCCCTCCACCGCAAAATCGATGCTTTTACATTGGGCCATGTTTTTAAACTACCCATTAACTTTAGCCGAACACCAGGCGTAGATAACCTCATAGTTAATCTATCTAAAACGTTCATTCTATCTTCCGATCAGCGTGCTTTACTCTCTAAAGGACTTACTTTTATTCCTACACCGACTGGTTTTAAGACGAAAAAGACAGAACTCTTAGGTGATCTACAAGCATACCACCGCCGACTCCAGCTTGAATCTTATTTTGAGGGTAAAAAACTCCAAAAAAAGAAACTCCCATTTACAGGCCCCTCTGAATGGACACCATCTTTGTCTAGTTTACCGAAGAATATAAGACAAATAGTTAGAGCAGATTTATACGCTTATCGTCACCTCAACTGGGGACTGGATGTGTGTCACAATTTAACACGAGGGGAGAAAAAAGCACTTAGGGAGTTAAGTAACAACACGAACATTGTCATAAAACCAGCCGATAAAGGTAACGCGATCGTAATTTTAGATAGGGCCCAATATTTATGGGAGGGTCATCGACAGCTCGATGCGAAAGAATATTATCGACCCCTGGACAGACCCATTTATCTCCAAACGGCGAGAGAGATTAAAAATTTACTCGAGGAAATGTGTCACCAAAAGATCATTAGCCCAAAACAGAAGGAATACCTCCTGGGGGATGGGAACCCCAGACCCAGGAGGTTTTACTTACTCCCAAAAATCCACAAAGGCCCGGAATCTTGGAGTAAACCTCATGAAATTCCACCTGGGCGTCCCATAGTTTCCGACTGTAATAGTGAGACGTACTTCACCGCGGAGTACATTGAGTTCTTTCTTAACCCACTTTCGCAGAAACACGCCAGTTACATTAAGGACACGTGTGATTTCCTCGAGAAGATTAGCCGACTCCAAATTCCACAAAATGCGTTTTTGTTTACCATTGACATAGACAGCCTCTACACTAACATCGAAACCGATGTTGGTGTGGAGGCTGTCAAGAAATGTTTTGAAAAATACCCCGATCCGAATCGTCCGAACGATTACGTACTTAAACTTTTAGAAATCAATTTGACAAAAAACGACTTTGAATTTGAGTCTAAATTCTACCTACAAACAAAAGGGACTGCGATGGGGAAAACCTTCGCACCCTCGTACGCAAATATTTTCATGGCGCAGTGGGAGGAGTCGGCGTTATCTTCTTACTCTCTCAGGCCTTTCCTTTACTTTCGATTTCTTGATGACATTTGGGGAGTTTGGACCCACTCCAGAGATGAGTTTTTGGCTTTCACGCAACATTTAAATAACCATCAGAAATCTATCAAAATTAAGCACACGCTCGATTTTCGAGAAGTGAATTTCTTAGATGTTACGACATATAAGGGGCCAAAATTCTCAGAGACCGGTTGTTTGGACTTTCGGGTTTACTTCAAAGAAACAGATACTCACTCGCTTTTACATAGACGGAGTTTTCACCCGAAGCATACTTTTCGGGGTATAGTGAAATCCCAACTTCTCAGATTTCACCGTATCTGTTCTGAGTCGTCGTCTTTTTTGAACGCCACAAAAACCCTTTTCTCAGCTTTACGCAAACGCGGCTACTCCAGATCTTTCCTACGCCAGATTCTTAAAACTTTTCGTGACCCCAGACAACCGAAACCCGGGGAATCGACACCCAAAGATAAAATAATTCCTCTAGTGGCACATTATTCGGATCAAAGTATACAGCTTAATTTAGCGGTGAAAGCTAATTTTGAAAAATTTCTATTTAATTCTAACTTCTTGCAGAAACACAAACCGATTGCAGCTTTTAAAAGAAACCAAAATCTTAAAGATCTTCTAGTACGCAGCAAACTACCCACTCCGCCTGCTAGAAGTAGAAGCAGCTCCCTTAAATATTTTGCTCCCCAGAAGCTCGTCAAGAGCAGGTCCACGGGTCGAATCTTTCGCCTGCAACATCTGTTGCACTCTCGAGTGTCCAATTGCGTGTATTTGATATTTTGTGTCAAGTGTCGTAAACAGTACGTGGGACAGACAAAGAACGAACTATGTAATCGGATATACCAACATGTATATTGTATCACTCATAAAGTCGAAAAACGCAGATATCTGGTCCAGCACTTTATGTCCCACGGGCTGACTTCCTTACGCTTTTTGGGCCTACAGGCGAGTCTGTTTTGGTCCTTGAGTGACCGCCTGAGGGCGGAAAAGCTCTGGATGAAACGCCTTGACACAATGTATCCTAGAGGCCTCAATGAGACGTGAGTTATCGGTGCAGTTATCTGTTCTATTTTTATTTACTTTTTTCTATTTTTGGAATTGACTTACACTTTACATATCTCTTCTTGAAGATTGACTGCACCGAAACCCACTCTAAACCTACCCCTCACACCTAAAACCCTTTTCATTTTAAACTCACATGTTGAACCCCACCTGACTATGATGGACTGCACCTAACCCTAATCCTAACCTTAACCCTGATATCTAAACACACTCAAAACCTACCTTTACATCTACACCCACTCAGAAACTACCCTAACCTAAACCCACTTAAAACCTACCCTTACACCTAAACCCACTCAAAACTAACCATTACACCTAAAACTTTACACCTACACCCACTCAAAACCTACCCTAACCTTAACCCATTTAAAACCTACCCTTACACCTAAACCCACTCAAAACTTACCCTTACACCTAAAACTTTACACCTATACCCACTCAAAACCTACCCTAACCTTAACCCACTTAAAACCTACCCTTACACCTAAACACACTTAAAACTAACCTTTACACCTAAAACTTTACACCTAAACCCACTCAAAACTTACCCTTACACCTAAAACTTTACACCTATACCCACTCAAAACCTACCCTAACCTTAACCCACTTAAAACCTACCCTTACACCTAAACACACTTAAAACTAACCTTTACACCTAAAACTTTACACCTAAACCCACTCAAAACTTACCCTTACACCTAAAACTTTACACCTATACCCACTCAAAACCTACCCTAACCTTAACCCACTTAAAACCTACCCTTACACCTAAACCCAATTAAAACTAACCCTTACACCTAAAACTTTACACCTACACCCACTCAAAACCTACCCTAACCTTAGCCCACCTAAAACCTACCTTTACACCTAAACCCACTCAAAACTTACCCTTAACACCTCTAACCCTTTCTAATGGAAACCTAGATTTTTGAACCCCACCTGATGCAGCCCTACTTATTTCAACCCACAAAAAACTATTATTAGCTTATGTGTTGGAGTCAACACAGACTGGGTGGCTGGGGCTCTCTGCTTGGTCCTCTCACCGGAGCTTTGGGCCCACTGGAAGCGACCAGTTGAGAGAAGGCCTGTGCACAACCGGGCCTGGGCCCTTTGGGGCCTAGGCTTAGGATATTACAATTCCCTAACCTAACCTAACCCTAACCCTAACCCTACCTAACCTAACTAACTAACCCTAACCCTAACCCTAACCCTAACTCTAACCCTAACCCTAACCCTAACCCTAACCCTAACCCTAACCCTAACCCTCGTGCTCTCGTCTTTATTGTTGTATCTACATCGTTTTGAACATCAAAACCGTTTGATTCTGCCTGAAGAAGGTACGGCAGTGTACCGAAACGTCGCGACGAATCGAACGGTACTCTTTTTGTTTTCTTTTTTGAACTGATTTGCCGATTTCGGGATGGATCGCTCGTCGAGACGCGGCGCACAGAGAAACGCTCCGCGACTGCGGTTGAGACTAAAAACCCCTCCCTGATATCCAGATCGGTTCCTCCAAGTAGAATGAGAAATGTACAACAACACAAACGTGATTTTAATCACGACTTTGATGCAGACGATCGGTTTGATCATGTGCATGACCCATATATAGAAACACAATTCCAAACACGTGAGTTCATTAATAAGAGTTACAGAGACGTGAATAATCAGACAGCTCGTCATCAGAGGAGCAAAAATACTGCTCTCTCTAACACAGATCATAGAGCTTTGTCCTATAACACACGCTCTGTTTCTTCTTCTGGTCACATGGTGTTTAATGATGATGCACGTGAGCACAATATGATCCGTTCTGCTAAAAACAAAAGAAAACGCGATCGAGCTAAAAACAGACGTGATGCTCTCGCTTTCAACACAGATTCTAACTTCACTGATGATTATTTTTGCGATCGAGCTAAAAACAGACGTGATGCTCTCGCTTTCAACACAGATTCTAACTTCACTGATGATTATGTCCCCCTTACAAATTATGACACTTTCACGGAGCATGACTATTACACTCCTGAACACGATTATTTCACCGAACGAGACTTTCACACTCGAAACGACCTCACTAGAGACCGTGGAGGAGATATATCTCATCCTCTCAACTATCGGTCGTTTTCTCTCCCCAATTTGGGTAGAATTAACCCTTTACGTACTCGTCCCTTCACTCGAACACCTACAACGGTTTCTTTTCGTGAGCCGGGGGGAAATTCAGGTTCTGGTAAGGTCTTTTCGAACAGGAATACTGATTATCGTGGAGGCTCGAGGCAAACCCAATATTTATTTCGAACAAATACAACCCGACCCATGGAAACTCCACGTAATCAAAATTACACACCAGCACCTCCACAGCTCAAGACCACAATCAAACTCATGTACGACCTCATTCGTGCGGTACACCACCTCGACAAAGTAACCACAAAGAAAGGGGATAACCAACCCATAACGTTTCAGAAACTCACAGATCTTTTGATGACTACAATTAAACCGGCCTTCCCGAACTCCAGAGTAACAACACTGTTGGATGGGAACGCCAAGAATTGGTGTTTCACTGCACAGCTCATACTTGAACAACATTATGAAGAGCTCATTGAAAACACCATTCAGAGTCTCAAAGATCAAACGTCTCAATCTGATTGGCCGCACGCATTTGAGGTGGCTACTAATTGGGCTGACAGAAACTTTGGCCAGAGAATGACAGCGGAGACGATTGAACAAGCGAAAGCTCTATTCACTGCTGAACTTTCTGAACAACAGCACAGTGAAGCACCTGTGGTGGATGGGACACAACACGACATTGCGTCACCACAACACGACATTACGCCACCACCACAGCGAACGTACGCACAGGTTGTGGCTTCTCCACCGAGACGGGGGATACCACCTCCGTCTTCTACCTTGCCTCAAGCTTCTGTCAGTATCCAATTAAGAACCATAGATGCTCAAATTCAAACTTCACCGAGTTTACGGGGCGACACATTTACGGCACATCCCCCTCCGGGAGGGGATTGGCCTGTGGTTGTAGATGATGAGAATCCTCCTCTCATCACTTTTGCACCTGTCCGGCCCACACAGGCGGGACAACCACAACAGGAGGCAAAAACTGAGGGGCCCACACAGACCCCCCAAACTTCTCCACTTGAACAGAGAATCCCCCGTTGTTCCACTCGTCCTCCCTTGGCCCCCGGCGGGGTGGGACCAGAACCTGAGGAAATCGACCGCCCTGAGAGTAAAGGGGTGGAGCCGACGACCTCTGGCCGGGTACTATTTCCCCCCCTCCGGGGGCCCAGGGGAGAGGGGCTCAGTAGCACCTCCTCCTCTCCCCCACACTCCTCCCGCGCTCCGTTGGATCGGGAGGACTCGACCATTTCATCCAGATGTCCATCTGGAAACACGGTGATGTCTAATCACGCATCTCCTGTCTCGAGTCTCCATCTTTTGGAGTCTGATATCCCGGTTGATAACACAAGGGTATTATCCCCCTTATCACGTTTTTTGAATGAATACGAAAGGCTCCCTACCCATATACCTGGAGACCCAGTTCGGAGCCCGATTGTTTCGGAACCTGGCGGTGCCCAATGTGTCTCCCTACCTCATCTGTTTCAGCGAACCGGTCTTGAACCTGGACGGACCGGTTCCACAGATGACGAGTTTTTTGCGAGCTCCCCGAGTTCAGTTGGTAGACCCAAACGTCACGCGAACACAACTAAAAAGAATTCAGAGTGGCGTTTGAAGATCAGTAAGAAAAATTTGATCTTGGGCGATTCTAACGTCGCCAGGCTCCCGAAGTTCCAAAACACTGACTTACAAGTAGACGCCTTTCCGGGTGCGAAATTCCATCATGCTTCAAACCTAATTCAAAGGGCGCAGATTCTGGAACTTCCAGAGAGAATAATTTTATCTTTTGGACTCAATAATCGCCAACAAAGACTTAAAATTAGGGCGATCAGGGAACTCCAAACTTTGATCAAAACAGCTCGAGACAGGTTTCCGAACGCAGAAATTTTTGTTCCTGAGATCAATTTTTCTAGAGCCCTCCCGATCTCGGAACAACTAATGCTGGAGGACATTAATGTTTACATCCAGAAACACTGCGATTGTATCCCCTCCCTCCCGAGTTCTGAGAAATTCGAGGTGGAAAGGGATGGCATTCACTGGAAGCCCTCCACCGCAAAATCGATGCTTTTACATTGGGCCATGTTTTTAAACTACCCATTAACTTTAGCCGAACACCAGGCGTAGATAACCTCATAGTTAATCTATCTAAAACGTTCATTCTATCTTCCGATCAGCGTGCTTTACTCTCTAAAGGACTTACTTTTATTCCTACACCGACTGGTTTTAAGACGAAAAAGACAGAACTCTTAGGTGATCTACAAGCATACCACCGCCGACTCCAGCTTGAATCTTATTTTGAGGGTAAAAAACTCCAAAAAAGAAACTCCCATTTACAGGCCCCTCTGAATGGACACCATCTTTGTCTAGTTTACCGAAGAATATAAGACAAATAGTTAGAGCAGATTTATACGCTTATCGTCACCTCAACTGGGGACTGGATGTGTGTCACAATTTAACACGAGGGGAGAAAAAAGCACTTAGGGAGTTAAGTAACAACACGAACATTGTCATAAAACCAGCCGATAAAGGTAACGCGATCGTAATTTTAGATAGGGCCCAATATTTATGGGAGGGTCATCGACAGCTCGATGCGAAAGAATATTATCGACCCCTGGACAGACCCATTTATCTCCAAACGGCGAGAGAGATTAAAAATTTACTCGAGGAAATGTGTCACCAAAAGATCATTAGCCCAAAACAGAAGGAATACCTCCTGGGGGATGGGAACCCCAGACCCAGGAGGTTTTACTTACTCCCAAAAATCCACAAAGGCCCGGAATCTTGGAGTAAACCTCATGAAATTCCACCTGGGCGTCCCATAGTTTCCGACTGTAATAGTGAGACGTACTTCACCGCGGAGTACATTGAGTTCTTTCTTAACCCACTTTCGCAGAAACACGCCAGTTACATTAAGGACACGTGTGATTTCCTCGAGAAGATTAGCCGACTCCAAATTCCACAAAATGCGTTTTTGTTTACCATTGACATAGACAGCCTCTACACTAACATCGAAACCGATGTTGGTGTGGAGGCTGTCAAGAAATGTTTTGAAAAATACCCCGATCCGAATCGTCCGAACGATTACGTACTTAAACTTTTAGAAATCAATTTGACAAAAAACGACTTTGAATTTGAGTCTAAATTCTACCTACAAACAAAAGGGACTGCGATGGGGAAAACCTTCGCACCCTCGTACGCAAATATTTTCATGGCGCAGTGGGAGGAGTCGGCGTTATCTTCTTACTCTCTCAGGCCTTTCCTTTACTTTCGATTTCTTGATGACATTTGGGGAGTTTGGACCCACTCCAGAGATGAGTTTTTGGCTTTCACGCAACATTTAAATAACCATCAGAAATCTATCAAAATTAAGCACACGCTCGATTTTCGAGAAGTGAATTTCTTAGATGTTACGACATATAAGGGGCCAAAATTCTCAGAGACCGGTTGTTTGGACTTTCGGGTTTACTTCAAAGAAACAGATACTCACTCGCTTTTACATAGACGGAGTTTTCACCCGAAGCATACTTTTCGGGGTATAGTGAAATCCCAACTTCTCAGATTTCACCGTATCTGTTCTGAGTCGTCGTCTTTTTTGAACGCCACAAAAACCCTTTTCTCAGCTTTACGCAAACGCGGCTACTCCAGATCTTTCCTACGCCAGATTCTTAAAACTTTTCGTGACCCCAGACAACCGAAACCCGGGGAATCGACACCCAAAGATAAAATAATTCCTCTAGTGGCACATTATTCGGATCAAAGTATACAGCTTAATTTAGCGGTGAAAGCTAATTTTGAAAAATTTCTATTTAATTCTAACTTCTTGCAGAAACACAAACCGATTGCAGCTTTTAAAAGAAACCAAAATCTTAAAGATCTTCTAGTACGCAGCAAACTACCCACTCCGCCTGCTAGAAGTAGAAGCAGCTCCCTTAAATATTTTGCTCCCCAGAAGCTCGTCAAGAGCAGGTCCACGGGTCGAATCTTTCGCCTGCAACATCTGTTGCACTCTCGAGTGTCCAATTGCGTGTATTTGATATTTTGTGTCAAGTGTCGTAAACAGTACGTGGGACAGACAAAGAACGAACTATGTAATCGGATATACCAACATGTATATTGTATCACTCATAAAGTCGAAAAACGCAGATATCTGGTCCAGCACTTTATGTCCCACGGGCTGACTTCCTTACGCTTTTTGGGCCTACAGGCGAGTCTGTTTTGGTCCTTGAGTGACCGCCTGAGGGCGGAAAAGCTCTGGATGAAACGCCTTGACACAATGTATCCTAGAGGCCTCAATGAGACGTGAGTTATCGGTGCAGTTATCTGTTCTATTTTTATTTACTTTTTTCTATTTTTGGAATTGACTTACACTTTACATATCTCTTCTTGAAGATTGACTGCACCGAAACCCACTCTAAACCTACCCCTCACACCTAAAACCCTTTTCATTTTAAACTCACATGTTGAACCCCACCTGACTATGATGGACTGCACCTAACCCTAATCCTAACCTTAACCCTGATATCTAAACACACTCAAAACCTACCTTTACATCTACACCCACTCAGAAACTACCCTAACCTAAACCCACTTAAAACCTACCCTTACACCTAAACCCACTCAAAACTAACCATTACACCTAAAACTTTACACCTACACCCACTCAAAACCTACCCTAACCTTAACCCATTTAAAACCTACCCTTACACCTAAACCCACTCAAAACTTACCCTTACACCTAAAACTTTACACCTATACCCACTCAAAACCTACCCTAACCTTAACCCACTTAAAACCTACCCTTACACCTAAACACACTTAAAACTAACCTTTACACCTAAAACTTTACACCTAAACCCACTCAAAACTTACCCTTACACCTAAAACTTTACACCTATACCCACTCAAAACCTACCCTAACCTTAACCCACTTAAAACCTACCCTTACACCTAAACACACTTAAAACTAACCTTTACACCTAAAACTTTACACCTAAACCCACTCAAAACTTACCCTTACACCTAAAACTTTACACCTATACCCACTCAAAACCTACCCTAACCTTAACCCACTTAAAACCTACCCTTACACCTAAACCCAATTAAAACTAACCCTTACACCTAAAACTTTACACCTACACCCACTCAAAACCTACCCTAACCTTAGCCCACCTAAAACCTACCTTTACACCTAAACCCACTCAAAACTTACCCTTAACACCTCTAACCCTTTCTAATGGAAACCTAGATTTTTGAACCCCACCTGATGCAGCCCTACTTATTTCAACCCACAAAAAACTATTATTAGCTTATGTGTTGGAGTCAACACAGACTGGGTGGCTGGGGCTCTCTGCTTGGTCCTCTCACCGGAGCTTTGGGCCCACTGGAAGCGACCAGTTGAGAGAAGGCCTGTGCACAACCGGGCCTGGGCCCTTTGGGGCCTAGGCTTAGGATATTACAATTCCCTAACCTAACCTAACCCTAACCCTAACCCTACCTAACCTAACTAACTAACCCTAACCCTAACCCTAACCCTAACCCTAACTCTAACCCTAACCCTAACCCTAACCCTAACCCTAACCCTAACCCTCGTGCTCTCGTCTTTATTGTTGTATCTACATCGTTTTGAACATCAAAACCGTTTGATTCTGCCTGAAGAAGGTACGGCAGTGTACCGAAACGTCGCGACGAATCGAACGGTACTCTTTTTGTTTTCTTTTTTGAACTGATTTGCCGATTTCGGGATGGATCGCTCGTCGAGACGCGGCGCACAGAGAAACGCTCCGCGACTGCGGTTGAGACTAAAAACCCCTCCCTGATATCCAGATCGGTTCCTCCAAGTAGAATGAGAAATGTACAACAACACAAACGTGATTTTAATCACGACTTTGATGCAGACGATCGGTTTGATCATGTGCATGACCCATATATAGAAACACAATTCCAAACACGTGAGTTCATTAATAAGAGTTACAGAGACGTGAATAATCAGACAGCTCGTCATCAGAGGAGCAAAAATACTGCTCTCTCTAACACAGATCATAGAGCTTTGTCCTATAACACACGCTCTGTTTCTTCTTCTGGTCACATGGTGTTTAATGATGATGCACGTGAGCACAATATGATCCGTTCTGCTAAAAACAAAAGAAAACGCGATCGAGCTAAAAACAGACGTGATGCTCTCGCTTTCAACACAGATTCTAACTTCACTGATGATTATTTTTGCGATCGAGCTAAAAACAGACGTGATGCTCTCGCTTTCAACACAGATTCTAACTTCACTGATGATTATGTCCCCCTTACAAATTATGACACTTTCACGGAGCATGACTATTACACTCCTGAACACGATTATTTCACCGAACGAGACTTTCACACTCGAAACGACCTCACTAGAGACCGTGGAGGAGATATATCTCATCCTCTCAACTATCGGTCGTTTTCTCTCCCCAATTTGGGTAGAATTAACCCTTTACGTACTCGTCCCTTCACTCGAACACCTACAACGGTTTCTTTTCGTGAGCCGGGGGGAAATTCAGGTTCTGGTAAGGTCTTTTCGAACAGGAATACTGATTATCGTGGAGGCTCGAGGCAAACCCAATATTTATTTCGAACAAATACAACCCGACCCATGGAAACTCCACGTAATCAAAATTACACACCAGCACCTCCACAGCTCAAGACCACAATCAAACTCATGTACGACCTCATTCGTGCGGTACACCACCTCGACAAAGTAACCACAAAGAAAGGGGATAACCAACCCATAACGTTTCAGAAACTCACAGATCTTTTGATGACTACAATTAAACCGGCCTTCCCGAACTCCAGAGTAACAACACTGTTGGATGGGAACGCCAAGAATTGGTGTTTCACTGCACAGCTCATACTTGAACAACATTATGAAGAGCTCATTGAAAACACCATTCAGAGTCTCAAAGATCAAACGTCTCAATCTGATTGGCCGCACGCATTTGAGGTGGCTACTAATTGGGCTGACAGAAACTTTGGCCAGAGAATGACAGCGGAGACGATTGAACAAGCGAAAGCTCTATTCACTGCTGAACTTTCTGAACAACAGCACAGTGAAGCACCTGTGGTGGATGGGACACAACACGACATTGCGTCACCACAACACGACATTACGCCACCACCACAGCGAACGTACGCACAGGTTGTGGCTTCTCCACCGAGACGGGGGATACCACCTCCGTCTTCTACCTTGCCTCAAGCTTCTGTCAGTATCCAATTAAGAACCATAGATGCTCAAATTCAAACTTCACCGAGTTTACGGGGCGACACATTTACGGCACATCCCCCTCCGGGAGGGGATTGGCCTGTGGTTGTAGATGATGAGAATCCTCCTCTCATCACTTTTGCACCTGTCCGGCCCACACAGGCGGGACAACCACAACAGGAGGCAAAAACTGAGGGGCCCACACAGACCCCCCAAACTTCTCCACTTGAACAGAGAATCCCCTGTTGTTCCACTCGTCCTCCCTTGGCCCCCGGCGGGGTGGGACCAGAACCTGAGGAAATCGACCGCCCTGAGAGTAAAGGGGTGGAGCCGACGACCTCTGGCCGGGTACTATTTCCCCCCCTCCGGGGGCCCAGGGGAGAGGGGCTCAGTAGCACCTCCTCCTCTCCCCCACACTCCTCCCGCGCTCCGTTGGATCGGGAGGACTCGACCATTTCATCCAGATGTCCATCTGGAAACACGGTGATGTCTAATCACGCATCTCCTGTCTCGAGTCTCCATCTTTTGGAGTCTGATATCCCGGTTGATAACACAAGGGTATTATCCCCCTTATCACGTTTTTTGAATGAATACGAAAGGCTCCCTACCCATATACCTGGAGACCCAGTTCGGAGCCCGATTGTTTCGGAACCTGGCGGTGCCCAATGTGTCTCCCTACCTCATCTGTTTCAGCGAACCGGTCTTGAACCTGGACGGACCGGTTCCACAGATGACGAGTTTTTTGCGAGCTCCCCGAGTTCAGTTGGTAGACCCAAACGTCACGCGAACACAACTAAAAAGAATTCAGAGTGGCGTTTGAAGATCAGTAAGAAAAATTTGATCTTGGGCGATTCTAACGTCGCCAGGCTCCCGAAGTTCCAAAACACTGACTTACAAGTAGACGCCTTTCCGGGTGCGAAATTCCATCATGCTTCAAACCTAATTCAAAGGGCGCAGATTCTGGAACTTCCAGAGAGAATAATTTTATCTTTTGGACTCAATAATCGCCAACAAAGACTTAAAATTAGGGCGATCAGGGAACTCCAAACTTTGATCAAAACAGCTCGAGACAGGTTTCCGAACGCAGAAATTTTTGTTCCTGAGATCAATTTTTCTAGAGCCCTCCCGATCTCGGAACAACTAATGCTGGAGGACATTAATGTTTACATCCAGAAACACTGCGATTGTATCCCCTCCCTCCCGAGTTCTGAGAAATTCGAGGTGGAAAGGGATGGCATTCACTGGAAGCCCTCCACCGCAAAATCGATGCTTTTACATTGGGCCATGTTTTTAAACTACCCATTAACTTTAGCCGAACACCAGGCGTAGATAACCTCATAGTTAATCTATCTAAAACGTTCATTCTATCTTCCGATCAGCGTGCTTTACTCTCTAAAGGACTTACTTTTATTCCTACACCGACTGGTTTTAAGACGAAAAAGACAGAACTCTTAGGTGATCTACAAGCATACCACCGCCGACTCCAGCTTGAATCTTATTTTGAGGGTAAAAAACTCCAAAAAAGAAACTCCCATTTACAGGCCCCTCTGAATGGACACCATCTTTGTCTAGTTTACCGAAGAATATAAGACAAATAGTTAGAGCAGATTTATACGCTTATCGTCACCTCAACTGGGGACTGGATGTGTGTCACAATTTAACACGAGGGGAGAAAAAAGCACTTAGGGAGTTAAGTAACAACACGAACATTGTCATAAAACCAGCCGATAAAGGTAACGCGATCGTAATTTTAGATAGGGCCCAATATTTATGGGAGGGTCATCGACAGCTCGATGCGAAAGAATATTATCGACCCCTGGACAGACCCATTTATCTCCAAACGGCGAGAGAGATTAAAAATTTACTCGAGGAAATGTGTCACCAAAAGATCATTAGCCCAAAACAGAAGGAATACCTCCTGGGGGATGGGAACCCCAGACCCAGGAGGTTTTACTTACTCCCAAAAATCCACAAAGGCCCGGAATCTTGGAGTAAACCTCATGAAATTCCACCTGGGCGTCCCATAGTTTCCGACTGTAATAGTGAGACGTACTTCACCGCGGAGTACATTGAGTTCTTTCTTAACCCACTTTCGCAGAAACACGCCAGTTACATTAAGGACACGTGTGATTTCCTCGAGAAGATTAGCCGACTCCAAATTCCACAAAATGCGTTTTTGTTTACCATTGACATAGACAGCCTCTACACTAACATCGAAACCGATGTTGGTGTGGAGGCTGTCAAGAAATGTTTTGAAAAATACCCCGATCCGAATCGTCCGAACGATTACGTACTTAAACTTTTAGAAATCAATTTGACAAAAAACGACTTTGAATTTGAGTCTAAATTCTACCTACAAACAAAAGGGACTGCGATGGGGAAAACCTTCGCACCCTCGTACGCAAATATTTTCATGGCGCAGTGGGAGGAGTCGGCGTTATCTTCTTACTCTCTCAGGCCTTTCCTTTACTTTCGATTTCTTGATGACATTTGGGGAGTTTGGACCCACTCCAGAGATGAGTTTTTGGCTTTCACGCAACATTTAAATAACCATCAGAAATCTATCAAAATTAAGCACACGCTCGATTTTCGAGAAGTGAATTTCTTAGATGTTACGACATATAAGGGGCCAAAATTCTCAGAGACCGGTTGTTTGGACTTTCGGGTTTACTTCAAAGAAACAGATACTCACTCGCTTTTACATAGACGGAGTTTTCACCCGAAGCATACTTTTCGGGGTATAGTGAAATCCCAACTTCTCAGATTTCACCGTATCTGTTCTGAGTCGTCGTCTTTTTTGAACGCCACAAAAACCCTTTTCTCAGCTTTACGCAAACGCGGCTACTCCAGATCTTTCCTACGCCAGATTCTTAAAACTTTTCGTGACCCCAGACAACCGAAACCCGGGGAATCGACACCCAAAGATAAAATAATTCCTCTAGTGGCACATTATTCGGATCAAAGTATACAGCTTAATTTAGCGGTGAAAGCTAATTTTGAAAAATTTCTATTTAATTCTAACTTCTTGCAGAAACACAAACCGATTGCAGCTTTTAAAAGAAACCAAAATCTTAAAGATCTTCTAGTACGCAGCAAACTACCCACTCCGCCTGCTAGAAGTAGAAGCAGCTCCCTTAAATATTTTGCTCCCCAGAAGCTCGTCAAGAGCAGGTCCACGGGTCGAATCTTTCGCCTGCAACATCTGTTGCACTCTCGAGTGTCCAATTGCGTGTATTTGATATTTTGTGTCAAGTGTCGTAAACAGTACGTGGGACAGACAAAGAACGAACTATGTAATCGGATATACCAACATGTATATTGTATCACTCATAAAGTCGAAAAACGCAGATATCTGGTCCAGCACTTTATGTCCCACGGGCTGACTTCCTTACGCTTTTTGGGCCTACAGGCGAGTCTGTTTTGGTCCTTGAGTGACCGCCTGAGGGCGGAAAAGCTCTGGATGAAACGCCTTGACACAATGTATCCTAGAGGCCTCAATGAGACGTGAGTTATCGGTGCAGTTATCTGTTCTATTTTTATTTACTTTTTTCTATTTTTGGAATTGACTTACACTTTACATATCTCTTCTTGAAGATTGACTGCACCGAAACCCACTCTAAACCTACCCCTCACACCTAAAACCCTTTTCATTTTAAACTCACATGTTGAACCCCACCTGACTATGATGGACTGCACCTAACCCTAATCCTAACCTTAACCCTGATATCTAAACACACTCAAAACCTACCTTTACATCTACACCCACTCAGAAACTACCCTAACCTAAACCCACTTAAAACCTACCCTTACACCTAAACCCACTCAAAACTAACCATTACACCTAAAACTTTACACCTACACCCACTCAAAACCTACCCTAACCTTAACCCATTTAAAACCTACCCTTACACCTAAACCCACTCAAAACTTACCCTTACACCTAAAACTTTACACCTATACCCACTCAAAACCTACCCTAACCTTAACCCACTTAAAACCTACCCTTACACCTAAACACACTTAAAACTAACCTTTACACCTAAAACTTTACACCTAAACCCACTCAAAACTTACCCTTACACCTAAAACTTTACACCTATACCCACTCAAAACCTACCCTAACCTTAACCCACTTAAAACCTACCCTTACACCTAAACACACTTAAAACTAACCTTTACACCTAAAACTTTACACCTAAACCCACTCAAAACTTACCCTTACACCTAAAACTTTACACCTATACCCACTCAAAACCTACCCTAACCTTAACCCACTTAAAACCTACCCTTACACCTAAACCCAATTAAAACTAACCCTTACACCTAAAACTTTACACCTACACCCACTCAAAACCTACCCTAACCTTAGCCCACCTAAAACCTACCTTTACACCTAAACCCACTCAAAACTTACCCTTAACACCTCTAACCCTTTCTAATGGAAACCTAGATTTTTGAACCCCACCTGATGCAGCCCTACTTATTTCAACCCACAAAAAACTATTATTAGCTTATGTGTTGGAGTCAACACAGACTGGGTGGCTGGGGCTCTCTGCTTGGTCCTCTCACCGGAGCTTTGGGCCCACTGGAAGCGACCAGTTGAGAGAAGGCCTGTGCACAACCGGGCCTGGGCCCTTTGGGGCCTAGGCTTAGGATATTACAATTCCCTAACCTAACCTAACCCTAACCCTAACCCTAACCTAACCTAACCCTAACTCTAACCCTAACCCTAACCCTAACCTAACCCTAACCTAACCCTACTAACCTAACCCTAACCTAACCTAACCCTAACCCTAACTAACCTAACCCTAACCCTAACCCTAACCCTAACCTAACACACTTCATCAAACACCCCCACCTCCATAGAACCACCCTAAACCACTTACCTGTCTTAGCCGACCTGCATCACTCACTTCGGCCTAACACACTTCATCAAACACCCCCCACCTCCATAGAACCACCCTAAACCACTTACCTGTCTTAGCCGACCTGCATCACTCACTTCGGACTAACACACTTCATCAAACACCCCCCACCTCCATAGAACCACCCTAAACCACTTACCTGTCTTAGCCGACCTGCATCACTCACTTCGGACTCAAACAGTGCATTAAACACCCCCCACCTCCATAGAACCACCCTAAACCACTTACCTGTCTTAGCCGACCTGCATCACTCACTTCGGACTCAAACACTTCATCAAACACCCCCCACCTCCATAGAACCACCCTAAACCACTTACCTGTCTTAGCCGACCTGCATCACTCACTTCGGCCTAACACACTTCATTAAACACCCCCCACCTCCATAGAACCACCCTAAACCACTTACCTGTCTTAGCCGACCTGCATCACTCACTTCGGCCTAACACACTTCATTAAACACCCCCCACCTCCATAGAACCACCCTAAACCACTTACCTGTCTTAGCCGACCTGCATCACTCACTTCGGCATAACACACTTCATCAAACACCCCCCACCTCCATAGAACCACCCTAAACCACTTACCTGTCTTAGCCGACCTGCATCACTCACTTCGGACTAACACACTTCATCAAACAC